>NC_048595.1:329346423-329528923 GCF_003668045.3 Cricetulus griseus
GAACAGGCATGAGCCACCATGCCTGGATATTTGTATGAAAATGTAACATACACATCTGAGTGAACTCTGTTAGCAATAATGACTTACAGTTCCAAACAAAGCAGGAATGAAAGGTTTTTAATTCTTTCACCAGAAAAGACAACTGTTTGAGAAAAATTACATAAAATAGACATTTATCAATAGCAACACATCATGTGCTACTGACAAATATGTAAAAATGTGCATGTCAATTTAAAAATATTAGCTTTTAAAATTCTAACAATTACAGCCGGGCAGTGGTGGCACACACCTTTAATCCCAGCACTCAGGAGGCAGAGGCAGGAGGATCTCTGAGTTCGAGACCAGCCTAGTCTGCAAGAGCTAGTTCCAAGACAGGCTCCAAAGTCACACAGAGAAACACCGCCTCAAAAAAGAATCTAACAATTACATGACAACTTCTTGGCACATGATATCCTTCCTGGATAGAGAATTTTGGTTATGGGTTTGGTTATGCATTCTTGAGATCCCATGTATAACCTCTCTGCAATTAATACTGTGTTATGCACTTTAAAAGAAAATTTTACAAACATGCTTTCTTTCTCCTTTATGTACCACCCATGAAGCTGAACTACAAGGTGATTCCCACAAGTAGGAAGGAAACATGAAGGACTACATGATAAAGCCAGACTACAAGTCACTATTTGGGTTACTCTGATAGGGTCTCTCTACGAAGAGGGAGAGTGCCCCTGTGGCTTCCAAATCACAGTTGGCATCTAAAGACTAGTGATTTATGCATAGAGTCTTAGCCCCAGAGCTTCTGAAAAAGTAGTACCAAGGGATGTAATAAGAAAGATTCCTAAGCCGGGTGATGGTGGCACACGCCTTAAGTCCCAACACTGAGGAGGTAAAGGCAGGTGGATCTCTATGAGTTCGAGGCCAACCTGGTCTATGAAGACGGTCAGAACTGTTACACAGAGAAACCCGTCTGGAAAGAGAGAGAGAGAGAGAGAGAGAGAGAGAGAGAGAGAGAGAGAGAGAGAGAGAGAGGAGAAAAAAGAGGAGAGGAGAGGGGAGGGGAGGAGAGGGGAGGAGAGAGAAGAAGGAGAGGAGAGGAGAGGAGAGGAGAGAAAAGAGAAGAGAAGAGAAGAGAAGAGAAGAGAAGAGAAGAGAAGAGAAGAGAAGAGAAGAGGGTAGAAACACTCCTCCATTGCTGGTGGGAGTGCAAATCTGTACAGCCACTTTGGAAATCAGTATGGCCATTTCTCAGAAAATTGGGAATTAATCTACCTCAAGACCCAGCAATACTGCTCTTGGGCATAAACCCAAAGGATGCACAATCATACCACAAGGACATTTGCTCAACTATGTTCATAGAAGAATTATTTGTAACGAGCAGAAACTCAGTGGTAAAAAACGATGACATCTTGAAATTTGCAGGCAAGTGGATGGAACTAGAAAAAAAACATCCTGAATGAGGTAACCCAGACCCAGAAAGACAAATATGATATGTATCCACTCATAAGTGGATATTAGATGAAAAGCAAAGCATAACCAGACTACAGTCCACAACCTCAGATAAGCTAGGTAAAAAGGGGGACCCTAAGAGGGACACACATGGAGAGCCCCAGGAAGGGAAAACAGTTAAGATCTCCTGGGTAAACTGGGAGGGGGTAGAAGGAAGAGGATGGGAAAATGAGGGATGAAGAAGACTGAGAAGAGGGAGGGATGGAGGGGGAGAGCAATGAAAGAGATATCTTGATAGAGGGAGCCATTATGGGGTTAAGGAGAAACCTGGTGTTAGAGAAATTCTCAGGAATCCATGAGGATGACCCCAGCTAAGACTCCTAGCAATAATAGAGAGGGAGTCTGAATGGGACTTCCTCTGTAATCAGATTAGTGACCACCCTAATTGTCATCATAGAACCTATCCAGTAATTGATGGAAGCAGATGCTGAGATCCACAGCCAAGCACTGAGTTGAGCTCCTGGAGTTCAGTTGAAGAAAGGGAAGAGGGGTCATATGAACAAGGGGGGCTAAGAGCATAATGGGGAAAACCACAGAGACAGCTGACCTGAACTATTGGGAGCTCACAGACTATGGACAGCTGGGGAACCTGCATAGGGCAGAACTAGACCCTCTGAATGTGGGTGACAGTTATGTGGCTTGATCTGTTGGGGGGCAAGGCCTGGCAGTGGCACCAGGACCTATCCCAGGTGCATGAACTGGCTTTTTGGAGCCCATCCCCTATGATGGGATATCTTGCTCAGCCTTGACTGGGGGGAGGGGAGCTCAACTATGAGAAAATTTAAAAAGTGAGGATGGAGCCTGCAAGCCAAGCCTCATCTATCATAATGGAAATAGGAACATCTGCCTGTCCCTGTACTTATCACCGTCAGCCACCAGTAGCCAATGCCTCCAGTTGATAAACACATACAAATGATTCATACACCACCTCCGAGGAGCAAAGATGGGACTCCTAAAGTCCTATTGAAAGGCTTTTGGATTTTCAGTCATTTTTTTAACATTATTATATTTGTTAAAAGCTTGTCACATGAAATCTCTTTGTCAGGATTAAAAAATAATAATAAAATTTAAAAAAAAACCTACCTTACAAAGGTAGACATTAGCTAAAAGCTAAAGATACAGTGGGAGAGAAAACTGTCTTCACTAAATCTCTTCAGTTTTTTAAATGTGCACTTTGTGGTCAAATTATTTTAAAAAATACATATTGGTTTTCCCATCAGTGGTCAAAATTGCTGGTTCATACATGATTTTTCTCAAGTCATTTTCCCAAAAAATGACTGGAGCTTGGAAATGGAGAGGATGCGGAGGAGGGACAATGTCTTCTGAAGGATTTCCCTTCTCAACTCTTGGGATTCCTGCAACAACACGCCTGTGCAGTTATATGCATAAATTAACCTCTCTCCCTTCTGAAAAAATCAAAGTTGTGATACATCTTGTATATAAAGTTTAAGCATTGAGTGCCTTGGTAGCTCTTTGGCCCCCTCTGCTGATCAATGATATATATATATATGTTTTTCTTTGGGGGATTTTTGTTTTGTGCTTTGTTTTTGTTTTCAAAAACACCAGAGTCTAAGAAGCCAATTTGAAGCTAGAAAATTCATTAGTTGAAATTTCTGAGAGAAAACAGACAGACAGACAGACAGACAGACAGACAGACAGACAGATGACATAAATATAGATGACCCATTAACTGCAGACACTTGACATTTGCTGCCATGTCACAAAAGGAATTGTTTCTTTCCATTTCTGTGAATCTAAAATTTTTCTCAAACAATAATTTCACAAAGCTCCAAACAAAAATTTGTTTATGACCTTTGCTTGCTTTTCAGTTAAGTTCAAGGGGCTGTACAAACAGAAACTTTCAGGGATTCAAGAGTATTTACTGTCTAAAGATACTGAGGGCTGAGCAGTGATGGCACATACCTTTAATCCCAGCACTCAGGAGGCAGAGGCAGGTGAATGCCTGAGGTTCAGGCCAGTCATGATTACACAGACAAACCTTGTCTTGAAATACCCAGTCACCCCCTCTCTACTCAAAAAAAAAAAAAAAAAAAAAAAAAAGACAGTCTAAAGCTACCTTCTCCAACTCCTGCTCAGCAGAGGACACTCCTGACAAAGAACCAGGACTGGTTAAAACCTACCTAGCTGGTGTCTCTCATGTATCTGAGGGCACAGGTTGCTCCAAGGTCCCTATGGATTCTCACTGTTTGGAATTATATATACTATACACTGGTCTTTAAAGCTAAACAATATTTTATGGCCCCCTTGTTCAATTACAACTTCACCAATTTTCTGTTTTCCATGATTTCCTTCACTGCCTAAACATGGTTTCCTTCATATCCTAAACTGGATCTGAAGACCAATCTGGCCTCAAACTCACATATCCACCAGCCTCTGACATCTGAGTGCTGGGATTAAAGGTGTGTGCCACCATATCCAGCTCTGAGTTTTTCTTTAAGTCCTTTTCACAAATTGGAAACTTAACAGGTTGGGATCTCTCCCTGAAGTCACCATTCCCTTTATTCCATTTCTTAACCTATTTATCCCCTTAAACACAGGACTTAACTCCATTCTACTTTTTGGTACTCCTTTTCACCTTAAATTTAACATTTTGTAATTTACCCTGCTCAGCTTGCTCCTTTTCATTATAAATCTTTATCAGAGTTAAAACTAATAAACACAAGAGCTAGTTCCGGACAGCCTCCAAAGCCACAGAGAAACCCTGTCTCAAAAAACAAACAAACAAAAAAACAAACAAAAAAAAATTACTATAGGGGGGGGGGAGTGTTCGGGGTTCTGGTCTCAAAAGTGAGTGCCAGGAGAGGCTCCAAAGCTACACAGAGAAACCCTGTCTCTAAAAAAAAAAAAAAAAAAAAAAAAGGGCTGGAGAGATGGCTCAGAGGTTAAGAGCACTGACTGTTCTTCCAGAGGTCCTGAGTTCAATTCCCAGCAACCACATGTTGGCTCACAACCACCTTGAATGAGATCTGGTGCCTTCTGCCTGCATGCAGGCAGAAGACTGTATACATAATAAATAAATAAATAAAATCTTTAAAAAAAAAAAAAGACTAATAAACACAAGACAGAGTCTATACTAGGCTGTTTGAAGATTTCCTCTGCAGATAAAATTAATCCAAAACTCTTCACTTTTAGCCTCAGGCAGACTCTTCAGAAAAGATCAAAAGGCAGCCACATTCTTCACAAAAATATTATAAGAATAAGCTTTAGGCCACATTTCTCCTCTGAAACCTCTTGAGCCAGCCCCCCCCCCACGGTTCATCAAACCACATTCAGTATCACTGTCTTCCATGCTCCTACCAGTATGGCCCATTAAGCAGCACTTAAATTGTTCCACTGCTTTTCTAATTCACAGTCCAAACATCCATATTCCTTCAAACAAAAACATGGTCAGGCCTATCACAACAATATCTCAGTCCCTGCTACCAACTTCTGTCTTACGGTTTCTATTACCATGAAGAGATACCATGACCATGGCAACTCTTATAAAGGAAAACATTTAATTAGTGTAGCTCACTTACAGTTCAGAGGTTCAATCTATTATCATAGTGGAAGGGAGCATGGTAATATGCATGGTGCTGGAGAAGTAGCTGAGAGTCCTACATCTTGCAGGCAATAGGAAGTGGTCTGGGACACTGGGAGGTGGCTTGAGCATATATGAGACCTCAAAGCCCACCTCCACAATGACACACTCCCTCCAACAAGGCCACACCTTTTAATGGTGCCATTCCCGTTGGGGGGCATTTTTCTTTCATGGACTTACCCTGCAAAACTGTAAGCCAGCCTCCAATTAAATACTTTATTTAGTTAAGTTGCCTTGGTCATGGTATCTCTTCACAGCAACAGAACAGTAACTAAGACACCCTGCTTAAAAAAAAAAAAAAAAAAAAAAAAACAATGTGGGAAGTTAGAGGAAGACAGCTGGCATTGACCTCTACCCCCCCCACAGGTATATGTAGGGAACATGCACCTGCATGTATGCAGGTTTACGTGCGCTCACATGTGCGCGCATGGACACACACATACACACACACACACACACACACACACACACACACACACACACACGCACACATGTAAATAAAAATCTAAAGACATCCTTTGAATTATGAAATATAAGTTGGTATAGCTTCTTTTAAAAGCAATTCCATAAAATTAAAAATTAAATTAAAATTAATTAAAAAATTAAATCTGTTTTTAAAATCACTTTAAAATGTTTATTCTCTATGACTCAGAATTAACAAATTTTATGACTGTGACTCTTCTTTTAAAAAGGGCAGGCTGGTAAGATGATTCAGAGGGGAAGGATACCTACCCAAGCTTGATGGCCTGAGTTCAATCCTCAGGATTCTTGGTGGAGAGAACTCATGCAAGTTGTCCTCTGACCTCCACACATTCACAATGTTGCATACAGACACACACCTATACACAAACACACAAATTAAGTAAACAAATACAATTTTTAAAATTGTGACGCTTTGGAGTAGAAAAATATATCATAGAAGAATCCTTACAATGTGGTTTTATACATTGTTAAATGCATAAATTCTATGAACATACACATCCTTATAAATGAACAGAAAACACATGAAGATTACATGAGAACAAGACAGAGGAATAAAACTAGGAATTTCACTCAAAGGGATCAGCTTTGCCTCAGTCTTAGTCAGTGTTCTATTGCTGTGAAGAGACATCGTGGCCATGGAAACTCTTATGAAAGAAAGTGTTTAATTGGGGATTGCCTACAGCTAAATTTAGTACATTATCATGATGGGAGCATAGTGGCATGCAGGCAGACATGGTGCTACAGAAGTAGCTGAGAGTTCTACTTCTGGATCTGCAGGCAGCAGGAAGACTAGAGAAACTGGGACTGGCTTGAAATGCCTGCAGCTTGTGCAATATGCCCCAGCTCTCTCAGCTTTTGGAAACTGCCACCTATGCTGGGGTAGGGCCTTGCAGCTGTCTTTGAGCCATTTCTGTTCCTGTAAGTAACCCTTCACACATATTCCTCTAAGTAACCCCACTAAAACTCATTGCTTCACTTTGGTTATATCTGTTCTTTGGTCCTGTTAAGAGATCCCTGTCTGGGGTGAGTAGACATGTAGGTTATGTCTCCCCAGGGAAAGTCCTGTCACATAACAACCCCCATTAACAAAGCAGACAAAAGTATGAAGAAAAAGCTTTTAATTAAAAATGGCCATTTTGAAAATGAAGTGTTTTAGCCCATATTTAAGGTAACGACCTGAATGTCTAAATAAAGAATTGGGGCAGGGTGTGTCTTGGCTAAATTGTGATCAAGTTTATTATTATTATTATTATGTGTTGGAAAATATTATTTAAAGAGCTGAATGGCCAATAGCAAGGCAGGAGCAAGGATAGGGGGGACTGTCAGGCAGAGAGGATAAAGAGAAGGAAAAACCAGGAAGAGAGGGAGGAGCAAGAGAACAAGGAGAGGAGAACAGCAGAGGCCAGCCACCCAGAGTAAGAAGGAAAGTAAGATATATAGAAGTAAGAAAGATAAAAGCCCAGAGGGAAAAGTAGATGGGTTGATTAAAGTTAAGAAAAGCTGGCTAGGCCGGGCATTGGTGGTGCATGCCTTTAATCCCAGCACTCGGGAGGCAGAGGCAGGCAGATCTCTGAGTTCAAGGCCAGCCTGGTCTCCAGAGTGAGTGCCAGGATAGGCTCCAAAGCCACACAGAGAAACCCTGTCTCGAAAAACAAAAGAAGAAGAGAGAGAGAGAGAGAGAGAGAGAGAGAGAGAGAGAGAGAGAGAGAAAAGCTGGCTAGTCAAAAATGTCAAAAAGCCAAAAGAACAAAAACACACAATGATGTGGGGTGGTTCTGCAGGGTGCACTGAAAAAGCCCTTATTGTTTCTTTGTTACTGTGGATCAGCATATTCTGCTTACCACAACTCCTATCTTCTTTTAGAAGCTGTATCTGGTCTCCACCCATCCCCTAGAATTCAAAACCCTGACCAAGGTGCCACTCCTCACCCACCTTGGGCACATGACCCAAACCTGACCTATTCAGTGCCTCCTCTTTCCTCTGCTCTTGTTCACTATAATTGAGTCATAAAAGGCAGAAGCAGAACCCCCCAGGGCTGCTAAGCTTCCTGCATTTAAAGACAAATTAGCAAAAGTTAGTAGAATGTATGTGTCAAGAATCTGGTTTCCATGGCAACCTATCACATCTGGAGCATCATCTCATCAAGAGACAGTTGGACAGATCTGATAAAGAGGAGGATGAGTTATGAATACATTTAACCTAGGTTAGGTGTGAGTGGCATATAGTTGTTACTGATGTGGATTTACTTAATTCTGTATGAAATTCACTGACTTTTCCATATATGGGTCAATTGCCACAAGCAATTTCTTCCTGCTTCCCTAGGTTAGTTAAGTTGTAGAGTTGGAATCCAAACTAATTTTTCCAGTTGTAATATCAATGACATAACATTCTCCATGATGTTCACCTTTTTCCACCTCCCTTTCTAGTTCCAATATACTTTTCCACCTTCCTGGCCACTTCAGTCCTTGACTCTTCCAGCTAACATCTCTGGGCAGGCTCCTCCCCAGCTTTCATTCACCTAGAATTTCTGTTGTTGTTAATATCTTGCTGATCTTAATTGTGATAACAATTTAAACAGAGAAAACAATTTATAATATGCCATTTCAGCAAGAATAGACCCAAATTGGTGAATGAGTATTGTTATTTATTGTTCTTTGTCTGTGAAGAGACACCAGGACCAAGGCAACTCATAAGAGAAAGCATTTAACTGAGGCTGCCTTACAGTTGCAGAGGTTTAGTCCATTATCATCATGGCAAGGAGCATGGCAGCAGGCAGGCAAAGGCCGGAACAGTAGCTGAGAACTACATCCTGATCCATAGGCAGAGAGTGAAACATGGCCTGGTGTAAGCTTCTGGAAACCTCCAAGCCCACTCCCCAGTGACACACTTCTCCATCAAGGACACACTTACTGCATCAAAGTCACACCTCCTAATCCTTCCAATCCTTCTCAAATAGTGTCCCTCCTGAGTCACTATGCATTCAAACATAGGAGTTTTGGGGAGCCATTCTTATTCAAACTACAAGCATCATTACATCAAAGGTTGCCTAACACCCATTGAACTAGGGGGGAAAATGGAATTACCTAAAATCAGAAACTCATTTGTATGTGGTGGAATTTTTTCTCAACTTTAAGAATTTTAGAAATTTATAAGCTGTAAAACTGGTAGATATTGGGGTTGGAGAGACAGCCCAGAGGTTAAGAGCACTGACTACTGTTCCAGAAGTCCTGAGTTCAATTCCCAGCAACCACATGGTGACTCACAACCATCTATAATAGGATCTGATGCCATCTTCTGGACAGAGCCCTGGTACCTAAAAATATAAACAAAATGTTTTAAAAAGAGAAAAAAATTAAACTGGAAGATATTCTTATGAACTAAAAACAAAAGACAGATTACAATATGAGGAAAATCAACTGTCTGGTGGGGAGGTAGGTAAGACACTAATGGCTGGGACTTTAGGGCTGTGCTACCAGACCCAGTCAAAAAAAAAAAAAGTGTATTAATCAAAAATAAACAAAAACAAGAGGGCTACAGAAATGGCTGTGTTTAAGAACACATGATGCTCTTACAGAAGATCCAGGTTTGGTTGCCAGCACTCACATGGCAGTTCACAACTCACCTGTACTCACCTGTAACTCCAGTCCAAGGGGATCTAACACTCTTTTGGCTTCTGTGTCACGAGGCATGAATGTGCTACACATGCAGCATACATGCAGCATACACATACATACAAACAGTACATACAAACATGCAGCAAAGCACTCATACACATAAATAAAACGGGAGAAACTAAGATGCTGTGGAGTGCTGCCTCCTGGACATAACATGCAGGCTATACTCATGAATTTCCAGCAGCTATGGTTACCTGTGCAAGATCAAGCTGGCAAGGTCAACATGTCAGCAGGAAAAGGAGACCAGGTGTAGAAGGGAAGGAGGAGAAATAACGAAGGTGGGAAGGAGATGTGTTGAGGGAATCAGGAGAATAGTAAGGGAAGGGACAGTGGCGGGTGATCAAGATACATTGTATGCATGTGCAAAAATTGTCAAAGAATAAATAAAAGGTATTCCCTTAAAAATATAAGCCAGGTGTGTTAGCATGGGTGATCAAGATACACTGTATGCATATGCAAAAATTGTCAAAGAATAAATAAAAGGTATTCTCTTAAAAATATAAGCCAGGTGTGCCAGCATTCTTTTACTTCCCAACACAGAGAAGGCACAGGCAGATGGACCTGGAGTTCAATGCCAATCTAATCTGTATAGCAAGTTCCAGGCAGCTCTAGGACAGCCAAGGCTACCTAAAAAGACCCTGAGAAGAAGAGACAGGGCAAGAGAGAGGAAGGTGGAAGGAGGGGCAAAGAGAGAAAAATTGTAACAGGGTAGGTAAGATGACTTAGCAGTTAAAGCAGAAGTTTGAAACCCAGTCTGCTCACCAGAATCCATATAAAGGGAGAGAACTCCACAAGTTATCCTCGGGCCTTCCTTCACACATGTACTGTGGCCCTTTGTAACACACACACACGCGCACACATGCACACACTCACACACACACACACACTCAATGCACACACCCTCGTTTGTGTGCATTGGTTTAAGGGTCCCTTAAGATACCCAAGTCCAGACCCTCAGGACCCTTATATAATTGTGTAAACTACACACATCCTCCCAAATATTTAACACACACACTACAGACTTATTATACCAACACAGAGTGAATGTCATATAAATTAACATATTGCAGCATTTAAATAATGGTAAGATTTTGAGTATTCTGATAAGTCGTGGTTGGTTGAACCTATACATGAAAAACATGCAGATAGAGAGGGCTGACTATACTGACCATCAGGACCAAGTGATCTGAAAGCTCATTATTCCTGTAGCATGCTCTCAAATTTGTCAGATTCCAAACAATAATAGGGACAAGGACCCACATTATCCTATACCTGTGAGTTCCATGTAAATAGTCTCCTTCACTTACAGTTTGAAGTTCATGAACCCACAAATTGACACAAAGGTTTATGAATTTTGAAAGAGGCATAACAAAAAAATAGAAAATGGAAAACTGGGCTTACCATTCTAAATGAGGTATCTACTTTCAAAAGAAAGGCAGAGTCATGAGGAATAAAATGGCAAATGGGTAAGATGAAAGGTCCAAACTAGCTCAAGAGCCCTGCCAAGTACAGAACCCACTCACTCCTCTTAGCAAGGGCACTAACTGCAATAGTACAAGTCACTAACTTTTCCTGAGGAATAAGTAATGCACAAATATTGTACTCTTGTCAAGTTGTGAAACTATCTCATAATCAATAGTGCTATTTTATATCAAAATGAAAGAGGATGTGGAGATAGAATTCATATAGTTTATCGTTTAAAAAAGTCTTATATATATATAATACAAAATAGCAACCCAAGTCTAAAGTGTGCTCAAAATTTAATAAAGCATACAGTGGTCTTTCTGGGATGTTTTGCAACAGTATGCCACTTGAGGGCACCAGAGCTCCATGCTTTTTACCAACTTACTTTCCTCACCCCCACCCCAAATTCTGTAATCCTGACATTTGACAGGTCGAAGCCGAGAGTTCAAGGTCATCCTTTCCATGTAGCAAGTTTGAGACACACTGACCGACAGATACACACACACACACACATTACCCTTTCAGTAAGCACTGTTATCTTATGGACAAAAAGTAATTTTTTGTTAGTTCAAGACAAGGTCTCACTATGTAACACTACTGGTCCTGGAACTCATTGTGCAGACCAAGCTGGCCTTAAACTCACAAAAGGACCCACCTGTCTCTATTCCCAAGTGCTGAGACTAAAGGTGTGTACCATTAAAGGCAAATTGTTTTTAAATCATTGCTATTGTTGTTATATCATTATCATTATTACTATCATTATAATCATTATCATCATCATCATCATCATTGTGCAAGGGTACTATTGATAAACTGCCTTGGCCAACTTTTTTTTTTTTTTTTTTTTTTTTTGATGACTCCCAGGATAGCCTTAAACTCAACATATAGCAGAAGTTGACCATGGACTTTCCGAGTCTCCTACTTCACCTCAAGAGCTGGGACTATAGGAATGTCCTATGAATGCTACATCAACTTCTTTAGTTCTCAGTATTCAGGAAGTCTTTCATGGTTAAACTGCTCCTCTAGATGACTTTACTTGAGTCATGTGTGAAGGGAGTAATTTCAAGTAATTTCAAGTTTTGAGCAAGAATACAGACTTCGAAATAAAGTTGCTCAAAGATAAATGGAACGTACAGTAAGTCTAGCATCCCAGTTTTAACATCTGATGACTCCTTGCTGTATGTGGCTCACCAACCTTGTCCCTCTCCTTTTTCTGTTTGTTCTCATGTAGCCAATACTGGCTTGTACCTCCCAAATGCTAGGATTACAATAGACCACACCTATTTAGTTTCACCAGTCTCATTCCCTTATACTTTTCTGAACACCATGAATTCTCCTGAACCCAAAAGCCCTATGTAACATGCCTTTGCAGACACTTCTTTTGCCTACAAATTTTTCCATTCTTGCATCCCCTTATTATTCATTCATTAAACCCCAAATGCTGTAACATAGTAAACTATTTTCTCACTACAACGCATTACCTAACTGATGCTGTGACTCAAAATCTATGACTTTGACTATAAAAATTCATTCAACTTCCAGGGTGGAACACGTAACCTATGCTTTTGTATCCCCAGACCATATACTATTGTGTTCCCTATAAAACATTTACTGCAGAAAGCCAAGAAATTATCTTGAAGCAGGGTGTGGTGGTATATGCCCTTAAATCCCAGCAATCTAGATGCAGACACAGGCGGATTTCTGTGAGCTCAAGGCCAACCTAGTCTAACATAGAATTCAGGCTAGTTGGAGTTACATGGTAAGACTGTATCTTAAAATAAATAAAAATCTCCCTTTTAGAGAATGGGAGGGTCTGTCTTTTAAAATTGTTCCCCACATTCCACCAGTTTTCTCATTTTCTCAGAAAATCTTGATTTATGTTATGCGGAATTTCACTAATTTAGAATGGGATATACTTTACCTTAGGTAATCACAGCATTACAGATGCTTTATAAACGGGAAGTTTCCTTAAAAGCTTAAGGAAGACTTTACAAAGAGGCCTAAATTGTAAGATTTCCAACAGGGACCAGGAGCCTACTGCCCACAATTAGACACTCCACTGGAACTGACATACAAATCCAGCTGCTTTGGAGATACAATGGCACAGTTGAATACATTCCAAGAGATTCAGACTTGGGGAAAGCTACTAAACTCAAATACATATTTACCTCACTGTGTTAACTTACTAAAGAATTCATTTACTCATGAGTTTCCCCCTTCTGAGACTGGAAAAACTATTAACATGGCAGTAAGGTGCTAGGCATAGTGGCATACACTCTGTAATCTCTCCATACATTACATACCAAGACAGGAGGGTAGCTTAAGCTCAAATCCACTCTGAGTTTCACAATGAGTTCAAAGCCAGTTTTGGGTTACTGTGCTAAAATTAAATAAAAGTTTAAAAATCCAGGAAACTAGACGGATGACTAAGTTAAGAGTACTTGCTGTTCCTGTAGAGAACTTGAGCTGGGTTCCCAGCACCCATCAGACAGCTCACAACCACTTGAAGCTCAAGCTCCAAGGGATCTGAAACAGTCACCTGGTCTCTGCAGACACCCACATGGTATGAGCACGAATACCTTCATACACATACATACATACACACACACACACACACTTACTTAGAAAACCGAGCAGCACATGCTGCCCCACTAAGAAACAACACACTAGAATCTGAGTTTATTTTTAAATATACAGAGAGCAAGCCTCAACACCTGACACCTACAACCTAATTTCCTCAAAATATGCACGTCACCTAGATACCAAAGTATCCAGTACAAATGGATTCTCCAGCTATTTATCTTTATACCTTTAGCATTCCAGAAAGCAATGAACCTTCAAAGACATGGGTTGGCAAGTCAAACCAAACTTACCTTATTTCCACAAAGTTTGAAGTGGTATGACTAACAGAAATAGCTTCATTTCCAAGGATGGAAACCTAACCTTTCAATTACATCTCCAACAAACACAATGTGTGTGGACTGAAGTCCAATGATCACACTTTGTCAAAACGGCCTTTTTAAAGACTGAATAAAATCAAACTGCCAACTTACAACTGAGCATGTCAAATAAATGAAGCAAAAATGACAGCTATTTTAACTGAGAACTCAAGACACTTCATAGCATTATAATACTGCCTGTTTAAAATGTAATTTTAAATGCAGAGCAACAAGGTTGTTTGCAAAACAACAGCTTTGCTAGTGTACAGCTTTAACCCCAGTACCCCACAGGCAGAGGCAGGTGGATCTCTTTGAGTTCGAGAGACCAGTAAGGTCTACAGAGTTCCAGGACAGCCAGTGTTGTTTCAAACAAACAGCTAGAACTTATGAAGTGCTTAATATGGCTTAGAAGTCAAACCAAGTACATGATTCTTCTTATTCTCACAATAACCCCATATAGAACAGAGATTCATATCCAGAGTTAGGTATCAACAGCCCAAGTCACAATCAGCTAACAAGGTTGAGAAGGGTGACACAACCATTAACTGTTATTTTTAACTAGTCAGTACACCACCATGCAGGGTTTTGAGAACCACTACTAAAGCATTCTTACACATCCTAACAGTCAGGGATCTGCTGTACAGAACACACCATGGCAGTGTCCTAATGCCATCCTGCCAGATTAATCATTTCTACAGAATACAACGCCACAGAGGATCACACGGACACTGTGGTTATCTATGTAAGGGCTGTAAAGATTGGGCCAAGTAATTGGACCCAGTAATGGTAGAGGGAGGAGGCTCTCAAGAGACTTTTCAGTGTTGTAGCTACTGGTAGGATGGCTACAGTAAACAATGCTTCAGTAAACAATAACAAATTTACTGGATCAATAAAACAAATCCAAAACAACAAAGCTCAACACAAATCCCACAATAATAATTAAAGACAGATGAAAGCTAATAGATGCAGGTGTTATTTGGGAAGTGAAACTAACAAGACTGGGGGGAATATTGGAAAGGGGTAGGGAATATGACTAAAATACTGTATTCCATGAAAGAAATGTCATAATAAAATCAATTATGTATAATATACTCCAATAAAAGGTACTGAATATCACAAAATATTCTAAGTGTATAAGTTATATGCAGTAAATAAACAAAACCACAATAAAGCCTGTAAAACTAGGCTAAGTACTGAACTATACATTCTCAAATGCTAAACTAAGAATTCTAGGTTAAAACAATCAGAGCTCTCCTTGAAATTATAGCTATGGTTAAATCCCAGTATTCAGCCTCACCCATGGAAACACATTAAGCAACAGAAAGAAATGCAGCCTCTGCACCACTTGGGACTTTTACAGATTTTGCTACTGATTGAAAAGTCCTCTGCCCATCATCACCTTTCCCAGTTGCCATTTTGAGTTCAGGAAATCCTAACTTCCCCAAAGTCAAGCATCCAGTTTGCAACTGCTGGTACTTCTGATTACCATAAACATAACAGACTCAAATATATTAAGTATCAACCCAAACATTACCAGAATGCTTTATGATACCAGTTATATGTTAAAATTTAGACTGCTGGACATTATGTTTTTAAACTTCAGTTTTCTTGACTAACATTATTTGTTAGGCTATTATATAAACATTTAAAATTTAGGGATATGCCAAATGATTGGGGGGGGCGGGGTACTTAAAAAAAATGGCTTCCCAATAATATAAAGTCTGGGAGATAAATAACACTGACAAGAGCACCATCCAAATATCCGCAGAGACAAAAGGGGAAACTATACTTCTCTGATCACCAAAGAACTTGAATTAAAGCTGATACCCATCCCCAAAAATCCAGATGGCCTCTCGAGTGACTCTGTGTAAACTGTCAAATCATTGTGGGTCACAAAATACAACACGAAAGGCAATACTTTCCAATGTAGGAGGCCTGGAAGACCTTGAGACTAAGCCAGAAAAAGGTTGTATAAAGCAAAGTGAGACAATCTCACATATGAATACAAATACAAAGAACTTTAATATTAACAAAACAAATGTGACACTTAAAAAATGATGCATCAAGATAAAGCTGGGTTTCCTAAGTGACAAGGAATGGCTCATAAACTTAAAACTGTGGATGCACCGCACACAGTGGCAGTTATTTGTAATCTCAGCCCTCAGAGTGCTGAGGCAGAAGGATCATGATCTTGAGCAAAGACTATCCTACATCATGAAACCTTGTACACCCAAAAATAAATTGGAAAAATCTGGAAACCTTAAAAATAAAATGGCTTCTTCCAACATCAGAATTTCTTTGGATATTCCATAAATCTCGTCAAAACTTCATAAAAGCAGTTTTAAGATATAATTTAGTAAGAAATTAGGAAACTAAGATGTTTAAAGTAAAATTTGTATTCTTTTCAAATAAATTTAGTTTTGGGGTAAACTTAAAATACTTATGGAAATTAAATTCATTCTAAATCATCTTAATTTCAAACAAGATAAATTTTTAAGAAGCTACTCTAAATCATTACTGAAAGATTTTGTTCATTAATTACAACTTATACAAGAAGTTTGGGAGTGAACTGAGTCCAAGATCTTATGAAGAATTAAGTCCCAAGAAATTCGGGGCAATGGTTCACTACCTTGGTCATGGTGACTGTATACCTTGGTATGGCAATGTATACCTCAATAAAATATTTGCTTAAATACTTGCTATGCAGAAAATGAAATGAGTTTCAAGTATTCAAATTGTGCTCCCCCAAACAACCATGGGCTAATTCTGTTCAATAATTACACACTAGATCTGCAATTTAACCAATCTGCATTTATAGACCCTCCTTTCAATATGATCCAAACTTTTAGCAAATTAAAATTGGTAAGTATGTATTTCCATCCCCTTAATAATCAAATGTATTCATGCTGTCACTTGATGGATAGAACTATATTGCTGTAACTCACCACTTTTATATAAAATAATTCTATTAAAGTATAATAATAAATAAACACTAGCTAAATACTGTCTGGATTGGAATTAAGGCAAAAACTGCCTGAACATAAAGATGCCCCAAAACAATTAATCATTATCCTTTTATGCAAATAATAGCACAATCCAAAGACACTCAATGTTACACTGGAAGCTTTGTAATACTATCCCTTAGGTATTCTTGTGGCTGATACATTAAACTTTTCCCTTTTTAAAGGGTATTTAACATTTTGTCTCAAAATTTTTATGGAGGTAAAAATGTGGGGTTTTTCTGGTTTAAATTCTCCATTACCCCAGTCTCCATGAGAACCAAAACAAGAAAAATGTAAAACCTAGGTTCTGGTGAAAGCTGGGGACTGACACAGAAATAAATAAAATATTGCTGCCTTTTAAGAAAACAAAAAGACTAGTCTGACATTAACACTTCTGGTCTAAGACTTCTCTCTACAGAAGAATATACTGGGGCTGGAGATATAGCTCTGCCGAGGACTCAAGTCAAGTTCAATATCTAGACCCATACCAATATATCAGTCAGCTTAAAACTGCCTGTAACTTCAGCTGCAGGGGATCTGACACCCCTCTGTCCTCCTCATACACAGACATATATACATACACATAAATAAATAAGTATTTTTAAAAATAGAATATATGGATATGAATGGGGTTGGGATAGAGCAACAAAAGCAAATGAGAGTAAAACAAAGCTTGAAAATTGGTAACAAATATACAGAACCATGATAGTCTAATATACCACCAAAAAAAAAAGATTATGAATTTTCCTTGTAAATGAAAAGTCGACATTCATTCAGTAGCTTTGTGAATCTGATTAAAAAAAAATTAAGCTTTCTAACCTCAAAGGAATTGCATTTTTAATGAAGAAAAGTATAAAGTTAAGAAATTAATACAGCATGTTGCACTTGAAGATCGGTACCTTGAACACTACAGAGAACAACAATATTCTGAAAATCCAGTTTATTTTCCATGTCATGGACAGATCCAGTCAGGGTGATCAGGTTTTCTGAATGTGTAATAATTTATCAAAATAAGTTTTCCTACATCTCTTCCAATCAGCTCTGAAAACCCTGATCTGACAATACACCAAATAAAGCTCCTGACAAGCAACTCCTGAAGCTTGGGACAACACCTGGCAAGTCTCCTCTCTCACATCCACTGCACTAGGAAGGGATAAAGAGCATTTGTTCTGATAAGTGACTTAATACAAGACTTGAGTTCAAGAAGTTAATGTTTTAGTGCACTTTGCTCCAGTTTTAGCCAACATGCTACTACATTTTCCTTTTTGCTGTTTTGTTTTGTTTTAGGGGGAAGTGGGGTGAGGAGGTGCACAAAGTAGAGTTGAAGATTTCCACTGTTCAAAGAAGATATGACTCTGCAAGCAAAACTGTAAGCTGCCTTTTACCTTAAGACCTGAACATTTTAAGACAGAAGCTTTGCAAAACATTACACAATTTTTTATTATTAAATGAGAAAATCTCATTTGTTACATCGTCACATTGCTAGTCAGAGAAATGCTGCAGTGATGAAGAAAGTCAATGTTGGATCAACCAAAGTCCTCATTTCTACAACATTCATTTACAAAGAAATAATGTTCAACACAGCCCAACACAACATTCTTGGTTTTCTTCATATTGAAGTCCCCCAATAAAATCATCTTCTAATGGGGTAGTTCACTACATAAATTATAGTTCTTCATTTTTACAATTCACCCCAAACTGCATGAGAGATGTATCACACTAAAATTTCTAAAGCTGTTAGGAAATCCTTCACACATCGTCGTCATCTGATGTGTCACTGCTACTTGTCTCTGTGTCATCATTCTCAATTGTGGGTTTGAAAGTGCTGTTTTTCCAAGGTCCAAACTTGAAGTCACAGATCAGGCCATTTTTCAAAATACCATTTTTCCTCAGCCCATTCTTCTGTAACTAAAATGTCAAAAACAAGCAAGTTAAGTCCCAAGAGTTAATACTATAATAATAAGTATAACCATTATTCTAATAAAATTAGAATTGTATTTTACCCTGAAAATTCTAGATAAAACTACACAATGGCCCCAAAATAAGCTATTTGAATAGTCATGAGTAATTAACCAATTATAACAATATAATTTCTATCATGGTAGCCTTAATCTGTTAATGCCAACACTTGAGAGGCAAGAAGAGCTTAAGAGTCAAGGTGATCCCCAAGCGACACAGAAGAGTTTCAGACTAGTGTGTGGCTACACAGCAAGGTCATGTTACAAAACCAAGTAACATTTGAGAACATTCCAAATCTATGTCTAAAAGCCTGTGCATCGATCCCTCAGTAACATTTTAAAGCCTTTTCTTAAAATCAGCTCCTCTCTACTTCTACACTACTTATAAGTATACTACCATTACATTCATGTATTTCAAAATCCTAATGATTGTATTTTAAATCTTTTATTCTCAAAACCACTTTACCTAACTTTTCTCCAGTATAGGCTGCAATGCTAATTGCTGCAACATATTCCTAATTTATCAGCACAAGTCTACTCTTAAGAACTACACCTATAATGTAAACTTTCAAAAGTACCTCATATCTTTTTAAAAAAAAACCTCTAATGAACCTAATAAAGACAAACTCCTGATATGACATTCAAAGCCCTTCATATTCTGACTTCAGTGTAACTTTCTTCAACATACCCCTTTACCATGATTAAAGTAGGGCAAATAATTCAGCAAAACTTAGAGCTCAAATTAACTATGTTAGAGAAGCTGTAGTTTTATCATCTCTCAGCAGTATTAATAAACCTATATCATATAATGCCTTAAGAAAGCACTTAACATGGTACCTAGTAGGAATTATGAGCTAATGTTAACATTACAGTGTGAAGTCGCACGTTAAGACCTTTAAAAGCTTTCCACCTAATTCTTTCTGCTACTATGATCCCTAGCAAAAATCTCTTACTTTTTCCTGATTTACAACTTGTTCCAACAATATCATTCTTTCATCTGTCAAAGACCATTTCAAATCCATGTCCTTAATCAAATTTTCCACATTAACCAGTAGGGAGTAAATTCTAAAAGGAAAATTCTTAATTTTGCATTTCTCTACCACCTACTCATTCCATCTCTGGTCCTCACCTGCAATGTTTAGAATTATTATTATAGCAATCTGCTTTACATGAGAACTTATATACTCTCACTATACTGTTAGCTAGAAGAAAAAAGAATTCAACTCTGGATATGTAAGCATTTATATCTGGATTATCTAAACACTCAGTACATGTTTGTTGGAGAGATAGAATTTACAAGCAGAACCATTAAGATCCAACTATGTTACCAGGTACAATGCAAGCCCTTTTAAAACATCTTTAATCATTTCTTTGGTACCTAAATATCAAATGTTTTATGATACTCAATACAAATATACCCATGCCTTTATCATTAGTTCAGAATATATAGACTTTATGTATGTCACTAGTTTCCAATTCACAGTGTATAAAAATAATACCTTTGTGACAGGTACTTTATTAATAATAAGGTTTTAGCTATATGCTTCAACCATCCAGTGGTTTTAAAGTCTATTATCTTAGTAATGTAATATTCTGTTTTCCTTGGAATACTGTTATAGCAATAGTGCTTAGCACTTTTTGAATGGCACCTTTCTTCAAATAATAAATAAATCATTCAAGCTGGGGACACCTTAGTGGTAGAGCACTTGCTTAATAGCATGTACTCCAGAAAAGCTAATTACTGTGGATAGAAAGCAGACTGATAAATGGACACCAGAGTCAGAATTGTGAAAAAGACCATTGAATACAAAGGCAAATGAAAAACTCTGGATGGAGATGGAACAACTTCTCAATTATGATCAGTTTATACAACTGAGTAAAAAAACAGTTTAACTGAACCATTTAAAGTGAAATTTTATATTTAAACTATGCACATGCCCAACAAAAAAGTCTTTCAAAACTACTAGTATCTATGGCCATCAACTTCATAATCATGTTAAAATCATGGTGCACTAAGAAAGTTTGAACTTAGCCGGGTTGGTGGCACACGCCTTTAATCCCAGTACTCGGGAGGCTGGATCTCTGTGAGTTCAAGGCCAGCCTGGTCTCCAGAGCGAGTGCCAGGATAGGCTCCAAAGCTACACAGAGAAACCCTATCTCGAAAAAAAACAAGAAAGGAAAAAAAAGTTTGAACTTTAAAAAAAAAAAATGGGAAGAAATAGTAAAATTATTGCAGAAAACAAAATCCCAACAACACTGCTCACACCCCCAAGCCACCAAAAAAAAAAAATGTAAATTTAATATACACCAAGGTTACAGTACATAAAAATCAACATGAAAAGTCAGCTGTTTCTAAGATAATGAACACTGACAACAACTCAAAAAAAAAAAAACTGTTTAGAAAGCAATTCCATTGCTGGGCAGTGGTGGCACACACCTTTAATTCCAAGAAAGACAAGTGGTTTGAGGACAACCTGGTCTACAGAGCAAATTCCAGGAGCTATTACACAGACAAACCTACACCAATAGAAAAACATCCATCTCGGGAGCAGAAAGGTTGAGTCAGGTGTAGATTAGAAGGAAGGACTTATGATAGGTAGGATTTTAGTTGAGGGGGTGGTAGGGGAGGAAGGGAGGGAGAAGGGAACTGGGATTGTCAGGTAATTCAATCTTGTTTGTAATTCTATATATATTATATATATATATATATATATATATATATATATATATCCAAAAAAACATCTATCTCATGCTTATGGTTTAAAAGATTTAATATTGCTAAGATGCTAATATTACCCCAAATGACTTACAGATTCAATGCAATTCCATTTAACATAACAATGGAATTTGAGGAAAAAATCCACCCTTTTAGAAAATAAAAAAGGGCAGACAAGAAAAGAGATATGGGGGTGAGAGATATGAACAAATTCACTATATACATGTATAAAATCTCACAATGAAACCATTAGTTTGTTCAATTAATATACATTAATATAAAAGGCTTTAAGATAAACAAAAGAAAATTCCGTATTAAAATTTACATGGAATACAAAAGGGAGCCACAAAACTTGTTTATAAAATGACTATTATTCTTTTAAGCATCCCAATCAATTTCCCCTCCAATCTCTACTCCCAGTCCCTCCCCCTCACCTCCTCCTTCCTAGCCCCATCCATTCCTCCTTTATTTCTGCTCAGAAAAGTGCAGGGCTCCCATGGTTATTAACCAAACATGGCATATTGAGTTGCCATATTAAGGCTGGTCAAAGCAACCAGTGTGAGAAATACTCTCTTAAAAGAAAAAGAAAGCATCTTCAACAAATGGTGCTGGTCTAACTGAATGTCTGCATGTAGAAGAATGCAAATTGTTCCTCGTCTATCACCTTGAACCTGATAGAAGATAAAGTGGGGAATAATGCTGAACACACTAGGATGATGTTCCATCATACAAGAAGGATACTTGCTGTTATTCTTTTGTTTAAGCTGCAGCTGCTGATATAAAGAAAGGAACAACAGATAAACAACCCACGTGGAGTTTATTTACCAGAAAAGGGGGGAGATGGGGATGGGTAGTCAGCCAACACAAGAGGAGCCAAAAGGAAGACAGCGAGGGATGGGTGGCAGGACCTTTTAAAGGAAAGGTTGCATATGCGCACTGGGGTTTTGCACCTCACAGGTTGCAATGCATGGCAGGTGAGTGCCCCGTTGTTAGGGGGCGGGGTCAGGTCATCCAGGTGTATTGTTCTTACACTTGCTCAACTATCAAAACTTTTTGATTTTTAAACATTTATTTTCAACATGTGAAAAATTTGCTTTATGTGGTGTTTTGTCTGTATGTTTCTGCATGAAGATGCCAGATCCCCTGGAACTGGAGTTACAGAAAGTTGCCATGTGGGTGCTGAGAAATGAACCCAAGTCCTCTGGAAGAACAGTCAGTGATCTTAACTGTGGAGCCACCTCTCCACTGTGTCATGTGGATTTTCAGGATCAAAGTCAGGTTGTCAAGTTTGGTGTTAAGTGCCTGGACCTGCTGCGCTATCACCACCTGAACCCTACTTTTGTTCAGTAGCCATTCTACACACACACACACACACACACACACACACACACACACACACACACACAGAAATTTAAATTTAAAAAAACAAAAACAAACAAAAAACCTACATTTTTTCAAATCAGCATTATTCATAATAGCCAAAAGTTAAACAGATGAATAGATAAACAATATATGATAGATGCAAATAATGAAATTCTACTCAGCCTAATCCCAGAAGTGCTATATATACATAAACTTGAAGTTATGATGCCAGAAGTAAGACCATCACAAAAAGACAAATAGTGTATGATTGCATTGATATGAGGCATGGAAAACCACCATGTTTATATAGAAAGCAGAATAAGTAATTTCCAGTACTAGAGAATCAGAAAGTTATCATTTAATGGTAGTAGGTTAATGTTTGGGAACACGAACACACACACACCATGGATGGTGGTAATGGTTGTTAAACAATATGAATGCATTTAAGCCATTAAGCTGAATGTGGGTGGGAAAAATGGTTAAATAAATTTTATGTGGTATGTTTTCAAGCAAAAATACAAAATTTACTTTTACCAGAACTAGTTTTTAAAACCTGTAATAGATTTAGAAAAATAACTTCTTGATGCTCTACCAAGTATGTCCTTGTACTCTTTTAGAAAGGAAAATATACAGACCTAAAACAAGATGGTTTAGAATATTAAATGCTCTTTTTGGAAAACATCAAGAGCCAAAGTTAATTAAAACTTGTCACCCATGTCAAATCAATAACCAAATTAAATGTCTGGATAACAAAAAAGTATTTCGTTCACCTAGACACTGTATACACAGTAAGACACTGCAGACTTGTCTCAAAGGGAATTCTGGCCTGTGGTATAATGGCTAGTAAATTCCTAAACAAATAAAATTATTAGGCTGCCCCTACCACCACAGTGTTTATGGAAGGGTTGTTTTATGAGTGAATCAAAAAGGCTCAAGATTCCTTACCTGTTCACTAATAACTTGGAATTCTCTCATTTCATCCTCAGTTAAGGGAGCACATGTTTCATCATTTTCACTGTCTTCCTGCCAGCCCATCTCCTTTAATAGTCTGAAAGGGAGGAATGTAAATTTAATTTAGAGCTTCACCTGGGTAATGCAATTATTCCCTATATACTATGTACAAGAAAACATGATCCACAGTCCTCAAGATACAAAGGGACTTCTGAGTTTTTTCCTTACAAATGAGTAATTGATCAAGTAAACCATATTTGGTAGTAAATAAAAATGAACTGCTTCATTGCTTAATCTTCAGGGTCAAGGTTATTTATGCTGGAAACTTGCAAGAGAAAGAGACAAAAATAAAAAGTAGCAAATCCTTGTACTAAAAGTCGTAACGATGCCACTTTTGCTTTTCATATAACTTATTCTTCTATCAATATGTCTTGGTAGAAAACTATCCTCAGTATACAATTCAATCTGAAGAGGCATTATGTTCTATAATAACAGAAAAATGCTATTTCCAAATTCAACCGAGCTGTATATAATGAAAAATGACTAATAACAGCTTACTCTTTCCAATTTTTTTTAAAGAAAAAACTCCCATTTATAGAAAAACAGAGCCAAGAAAAGCCTGACAGAGAACTGACCATTTTGATCTGTTGGACAAGCATGTTGCACATAAAGCAGTAACCCTGAAGTTTCTATGTTTTTAAGGAAATCTATCTTTAATACATTTTTAAAAACTGTACTCCTTAAATATCTGTGTTACTTCTATTTGCACATCTTTCAACTTGTATCTATTACACATCAAGGCATTAAATAACTTCAGTCTCAAAGAATACAACAGTACTCATGAGCCCTGAAAAATATCTAACATGCTATCCATATTTTATAGAGGAAGAATTACGATCATTTAAGTAAAATTTGCTTGGGGCTAGAAAAATGGCTCAGTGGTTAAGAGCACTGGCTGCTCTTCCAGAGGGCCCAGGTTCAATTCCCAGCACACACATGGCAGCTCACAACTGTCTGCAAGCAACTCAAATTCCAGTGAATCTGATACCTTCATAAAATGCACATAAAGTTAAGTAAATTAAAACACACACACACACACACACACACACACACACACACACACACACACACACACACACAATTTGCTTGATTTGCAGCAAAGGAGAAAAACAATTTTAGTATTCTGCCTCCAGAATTAGTATGTTCCACACTGAACTGTTGCCTCAGTTGCTTTTTCAGTACACTGTCTTAACTATAATTGGCTGCCCTTAGAAATGGCATTTCTACTCAGCCTAATCATTCAGTATCATCGAATCCACAGCTTATAAACTAAGACTAATTAAAGTTTACTTTTGCTATGACCATTTTCTTTCTTTTACTTGTAAGAACTGGCAAAACATCATGATTCCTTTTGTTGAATCAACAACACTAAAAGAAAATGGAGACAAGGACAAGTATTCTTAACTCTCCAGCTGATAGATATACATGAGTGTTTATATTTAAAAAAAAAAGAGTTACCTTTACAAACTACTGTTCGTTACTAATAATGTATCTACTATAAGGTTATATGTACTTATGAATTGCAGTGAAAAGTGAAGCCATAAAATTTTTTTTCACACATGAAATCACATTTTCATAAACAAACCTGAAATCTAAAGTAAACTACAGGAAATATAAGTTTATGAGCTTAGAGAAAACAATGTTTTATTGGCTTTCGATGTAGGACTCGATGTAGGTAGTGGTTGGAACCTTGCTACCAGGACAGGTTCAATCCCCAACTCCTCCACAAAATGAAGTTAAGAATGACCATAAGGTATTTGCTCTAGAATTAGATTTCCTAGATTTAAATGTTAACTACACAATTTACTGAGTTGGCTCCTCTATGAGGCAGAAATGCAGTCAATGAAAGACACAGAGTACTAATAATCTTTAAAAGAAGAAACCCTGCCTATGTATATATGCATTTATTGATTTATGTGCATACATATTCACACAAATACAAGTTTTAATTAATCAAAATAGGCACTTTCCATTTACCGTTCACATGCTGTGATGATACCCAATACAGTATTTACTAACATGTAACTTGCACCCATGTAAAGACTGCTCTGCTCCACCTTTATAAGTAGATGTGCTTAGTTTTTATAACTTTCTATCCAGTGTTACCTAGGATGTGCACATTCTTCTATTAATAGTATTTATATATTCTCATTTTCAATATCCCATCAATCTTCCTATGAATATAATTCATATACCTCACTTTGTACTAGTCATTATTTTTGTTTCTTTACATATATCTAATGAATTTTGGCAAAAGTCGTAAGTGCCATAAGAAATATTTGCTTAATGCGCGCGCGCGCGCACACACACACACACACACACACACCTTATACATGAAGGCTTGTAAATGTATTAATTTGTTAGCACTTAAGTGGGGGAGAAGAAAGAGGTTCAGCAGTCAGAAAACACCAGCTACTCTTCTAGAAAAACAGGGTTCAATTCCCAGCATCCACATGGCACCTTACAACCATCTCTAACTCCATCCAAATCCAGGGTATCCAATGCCCTCTTCTGTACACGTGGTGGTACAGACATAAATGTAAGCAAACACTTAACACATAAATCTTAAAAATGAATATAAAGTGCAGCTATACACTATACTACTGAGCAATAAAAGGAACGAAGTGCTGACATACCCTAAAATAGGAATGATAATAAGTTTACTCAAAGTCAGCATGAAAGGGCAGAGATATAATACTAAGTCAACCAACATGGAAAACTTATAGTGATTATGTAAGTCAGGGTGAAATGATTAAACCACAATGGAAACACAACTATGACTGTAATAATAATTGTCCATTTAAAAACAAGTCAAACTTATTTTTAATAAACATGTTAAAAGCAAACAAATTAGGGCTAGATATAGTGGCACACACCTTTAATGCCATTACTCAACAGGTAGTGCCAGGCATAGTTCAAGGCCAGACTGGCCTACATACTGAATTCCAGGCTGGCCAAGATTATATGGTAAGGTTCAGTATCAAAAAAGAAAAAAACAAGTAAATAAATGAAGAGTTTAGAATATAGCACAGGTAAAAACCTAGATCCAGTACCCAGGATCAAAAATATGGATCTAGCAATCACTTAAACTTGATAAAAATCTTGAACACAGATAATGCCAGTTGAAAAGTAAAAATAACTACTAACCTGTGTTCTGCCTCTAGTGAACTGGAAAGAACATCAGTTTGTGGAAAGGTTGACGATCGAATAATCTGTTGAGAAATCACCGAAGCATTGCCGTTCTCTTGTGGAATTTCATTTTCATCAAAGTTTCTGTTTATATCTCTTTCTTGGTGAGTACTATTGCTGTTATGCAAATTAAATGAGTCGTCGTCCTGATTTTTAGGGAGTTTAAAAAAATAAAGAGTTCTAAAGAACAGTTTACTGACAACTAACAGAACCTATCTTAATTCTCATGAAAACTACATAAATCTGTAATATTCATTATTAAATTTCAAAGGCATTCTTACAAAAATACATAAGGCCAAAAAGATAAAGACAAAGGAAAAGAAAGAAATAATTCAGCTAGTGCTTGCTGTAGTCCCTGCTCCCCCTACAGTCTACGGAGTACTGGAATTATAGGCATGTACCAGAGTGACCAGCAAAAGATTAAAAAAGAAAAAGTCCTACAAAAGAAAAAATATCTGTGTCCAGGTACGGTCTTGCACAACTGTAATTTCAGCATCTGACTGTGATGGTAGGACAAAGGATCGTAAATTACATGTTCGCCAGAACTACTTAAGACCTTGTCCTCCAAAAAGAAAAAAACAAAATCAATGTATTTTGCATAGAAAATGAAAAATACAAAATGAGAAAGTTTGAGGGAAAAAAAAAAAGCAGGCTAGCGTTCTTTATAGGGAGATGACTTTTTTAACTGCAATTCCAAAATAGGTTTATTGGGGGCTTATTTACATCTGTATGGATGGATATAAGAGCACCCTCTAAGGATGAAGATCACCAACAGGCCTCAACAAAAAGAATAAACCATGGAGATCATCAATAGATACCCTATCAAAGTTCTAAATATTTACCCACAGTTTAAAATGTTAGTGTCAAATAAAAAATCACTATAATTTCAATTACCTTCTCTGAGCCAGCATGGCTTTCATCTTCATGTTCTTCTTCTACTCTGTCCCTTTTCAATGCTTTTAAAAATTCACTCTTCTTATCACTGCGCATTCTCGTCAGTTTAGTTAAACGAGGCTGCTGATTAAGTTTGTCAACAGGCGAGGAAGAATTTGAACGATTACACTAATGGGAAATTCAGAAATACTAGTCATCGTGTAACTAGATAATCAAAACGAAGTTCACAATTACCACAACATTTTATCATATACTGTTATACGGTGAAATTGATTTCAAACGCTAGCTCACAGTAAACTAACAATGTACATTTTGTACATTTTTAGCTCAAGAACATTCTTATTCTGGAGGTAATGAAGGTCAGATAACAAACAGAACTTAAAATATAAAACTTATAAGATCAGGATAATACTGACTTTAAATATTTACACAACACATGAAGAAAGCAATTTTTCTGGCCATGCTACAGAGTGCTAAGGTTCTGAAACACCTCCAATAAAATTTTATGATCACTTATGTAAACAGAATTTGTCATTGCATTGGATTTTCCCAGAGATTTCTGTGAGGAAGAGAAGGGAAAAATGATACTGACTTTTCGTTTTGTTTTCTCTTGATGTTTTTAGTAGTAGAACACAAACATAATATGAATGTTAGAACTTGTCTAATAACAATTTTTTATTAGAAATAAATCATAAGGCTTAATTACTGACATTAAAGTATGTATTAGAATTAACATAAAAACAACAAAGCATTTATAAATATTGGTCTTATTTTTAACTCAAAAATTCTGCAGATGAAGACATAGATTATATATGGTTTTCGTATTCCAATATACAACCTAAAACAATTTTTAGTCCAACAATAGTTGATCCTAGATTAGTCAAGGAACTCCTTACTATTTGAGCTACCACATACTCACAAATACCTTTCTTTCCTCTTCTCTAGTTTAATGTTACTAATAAAATGTCCATCAATCCCAAAACAAGACTATACAAATTCTCATTCATGGCCAAGGTTAATTCCTACAGTGAAACTCCCATAACCATTATTTTAACATGCATTTGAATTAAATTCACTGAAAAAAAATACATTATCTTAAGTATCTCATCTTTAATGAATCTGTGTATTTAATATATTGCTATACTATCAGGATTTGTGAAGTGGGCATCACAGCACAACCTTTATCATAAGGAAGAATGATCTTTTATGAATAGGAGCTTCAGACTCACATGGGCCACATAACAGTACATTCCTCACTCAGCCAGGTGGTGGTGGCACACATCTTTAATGGGGGGGTGGGGGGGGGGGGGGAATAGCACTCTATAAGTTCCAGAACAGCCAGGGCTAGAAACAGAAAAACACTGTTTCATGGTGGGGTGAATGTGTATTACATTCCTCAAGAAATGTTCAGTGGCATACCTCCTTCACTGAATTTGTTGATGGACTAATACTCTTGGCTGTTGACTTAAAGGTATTAAAGTTGCCAACACCATATGTAGACTCATGAGGAAAAGAAGTCCCAACTTTGTTTTCTTTAGTTTGGCTTTTCCATTGTGTAGGCTAAAGAAAAACACAAGAACCAATAGTTACCAAAAACAAAGAATAAGTGAACACACTAAACAATGATTACAATGGCTCATAAAAGTTATTTTACACTATTTTCATCATCTCTCCATGGTTCTTTGACCTTCATAACTTTTACTACTGGTTTTTTCCTTGTTGTTTTGTAGAGGCAGCATTTATCTATACAGCTCCGGAGCTGGGCTACTTACTATCCTCATCAAGCCCCTCAGTGTTAGGATTACAGGTGTGAACCACAAACACATGGCTCTCTATCATTTTCTACAAATAAAAAAGGGGTTTAATATACAATAAAAACACTAAATCTGGGGCTGAAGAGATGGCTCAGCAGCTCTTACAGACAATACAAGTTCAGCTCCCAAATAGCAAAGTCAGGTGGCTCACAATCACCTGTAAAACTTTTAGCCTCTTCAGGCACACACCCACATACAAACATACCTAGAAATATCATTTAATGATAATAAAAGGAACCCAGGTGTGTTGGCACATGCCTTTAATCCCAGAATTCTGGAAGCAGAAACAAGTGATCTCTGTAAATTTGAGGTCAGGCTGCTCTACACAGCAAGTCTAAACAGCCAGAATTTCATAGACATCCTGTCTCAAGAACACAAAACGATGATGATGATGAAGGAGGAGGAGGAGGAGGAGGAGGAGGAGGAGGAGGAAGGAAGAAGGAAGAAGGAAGAAGAAGAAGAAGAAGAAGGAGGAGGAGGAGAAGAAGAGGAGGAGGAGGAGGAGGAGGAGGAGGAGGAGGAGGAGGAGGAGGAGGAAGAAGAAGAAGAAGAAGAAGAAGAAGAAGAAGAAGAAGAAGAAGAAGAAGAAGAAGAAGAAGAAGAAGAAGAAGAAGAAGAAGAAGAAGAAGACTGGTAATATGGTTCAGTGAATGAAGGCATCTGCCTCCAAACCTAAGTCCAATCCATGTAGCCTACAGGTAGAAGACCCCTAAGAGTCATTCTCTGATCTCCACCTGCACATTGTAGCACATCTGCACACACACATAACTACACACAAATAATGTGATTTTAAAACTAATACAATGTATTTTTTAAATCTAAATCACCCTTACTTTCACAATTTAGGGGTTTCTTTTTTGTCTTACAATAAAACTCATGTGCATTTCAAAACTCCAAACTGAGCACCAAGTAAACAGTTTAATACATGTACCAGCAAATAAATCCTACTACATCCAATAGAGCAAATTATAAAAATTTAATTCTCTACTTCTAAAGTAAAACACAGAGGAACAAAAAAATAATAGTGTGTGTGTAGGTTATAACTGAGTGTAGGGGTGCCACTTTACAAATGGAACATCTATAACATTTAGTTTAAACACAAGGACTTACTTTTGTAGGTGGAACAGCAGGTTTGGGGATTAAGCCTTTATAAACACTGGGACCAGTTCCATTCTTAACTGGTTGTGTCTGAAGGTTTCCTGCTACTGGGAATCCAGATAGCTGTAAGTCTTTTGTATTACCTTTCTTAATGACCAGCATTCTTGGAGCTCTAGATTTAGGATTCGGGGGGTATTCTGCATATAAATAAAGCACAAACTTATGTTACATACAATTTCAAATTTTAGGACAAATGACCCCACTAAAACCTTAAATGCATTTTAAAAAATTGTATCAGCTGGTTTGGGGTGAAATAATCTGAGTATAGCCAAATTCCAGCTTAAGAAATAAAGCTAAAATATAAGAGTTTGGGCAATGCCTACTAATACAGATGACAGCAGGCTAAAAGAGGTAACTGGAAAACAAGAATTAAAATCTATACATTTTTCACTTATTAAAAAAAAACTTTAAAAATTTTTTATTCCAATCTGACAATCCTAGTTTTTCTTTAAGCCAGTCTTTAAAAGCCAAAATTTCCTATTCTTTCTCAATCCTTTCATTATACTAACCAATTTGTAATCAATGAGCAAGGACCCACAATCCCAATACTTCTAAATGTCTATTAAATCAACTATTAGTAAAAAATTAATATTGCTTTCATAACACCAATTCATTCAAATATTTACGGTCCATATAATTATAACTTAAGGCATCATGTGAGGTCAGGACAACCAACTCAATCAGTTTTCTATAGGCAGTCCTGGGAATAACTGCTAAATGAAGACATTTTTTCAAGACTACTGTACTTGCTACAAATATGAAACATAATCAAATAGGTATTAGACATACTTATCATTGTCACAAAGAAGTATATCCTTCATCCCTTACAAAAAATTCTGAAAGCATGTTACATAATTAGAAATTTTATAATAGTTAACTCAGATCAAAATCTCTGAAAAAATTCTAAATTTAAGTTAGCTCAGGATATTAATGGCAGACTTTATGAATCAATAACCTGACTAGATGTTTGTGCTGAAACCCTGGGGCTCCTAACTACCAACTTCCTACTACAGCATCTTAACAAAACTCTAACTACTCCTAAGGAAACCTGAAAAGATTCAGTTCACCTAAGACACCAACTCCAAATTTATCATCTACTGCCATACTGACAATAAAGAATGAGGAGAGGGCTGGAGAGATGGCTCAGAGGTTAAGCGCAGTGGCTGCTCTTCCAGAGGTCCTGAGTTCAATTCCCAGCAACCACATGGTGGCTCACAACCATCCGTTATGAGATCTGGTTCCCTCCTGCTGATGTGCAGATATACATGGAAGCATAATGTTGTATACATAATAAATAAAATAAAAATATTAAAAAAAGAATGAGGACATAGAACCAATAAAAAGGTTACCATACCAAAAAAACTGTGTGTTGAGTAACTAGGGAAAATATTTCATGATTTGGTATCTAACAAGGCCTAACAGCTTTAAACACGCACGCACACACGCACGCAGGCGCACACACAACTTCAAGCACAAAAGAACAAAGTATATCATTAACTTATAGTTTTACTAAAGATATTATTATACAGTGAGGGCAAGGAAACCAAGAATGAAGATCTCAAATACAGAACAATGAAGTACACTAGAACTCTACTGTTTTAACTGTTTTTAGTACAAATATAATAAAAATAAAACCTCAAGCTCTTATGGATATGGCAGCTAAAGCAGGAATATAGTGAGTTTGAGGCCTGCTTGTGCTAAAACTGAGACACTGTTTGATTCCTCCTCACAAAAAGTTCTCGGAGCCAGTCATAATGCCACTACAGTCCCAACAGGGGGAAGAGAATCCCTGGTAATAAACAGTGGTTAGGGCTCAGTGTTTTCAAACAGGAAGGGGGAGCTAAAAAATGAATGTTAAGACATATCTTAGCCTTTAAATAACACCAAGGAATCTGAGGCACAACTGATGTTTATAAAACACAAAAGGTAATAGCTTCAAAGGGATCACTGAAGGCTTTGAAACAGGAACATTTCAATCAGTATACCACAACTGAGTATGACTGATGACTTCTGGTTCAATATGGCTAAGCAACTAAGTTCATCTTCCTTCCCTCATAGATTCTTCTTCTATATTAAGTTATCGTAATGGGGGAGGAAACCAAATAATGTGTAGAAGTAGAGTTGTCAACAAACCAGTGATCAATACACACTGCTAGATGAAGACGTAAAGGGAAAAGTTTCAGTTTACAATGTGCACAGCTGAGAAGATCTAATCTGCCCTGCAGACTCTCAGAAGCAATGAAGTGAAATTAAAACATCAAGATATGGTAGGAGAAGAAAAGAGTTTTTTCCAGGCAAAATTATGTAATTCACACTCTATTCTATGTGTTTAAACAGCAGGAAAATGGCTTTGACATAGGTTGAGACATATGAAGAAATACAATTTGTTATACATTGAACTCTGAATTTTAAAAGTAGAAACAAGATATGTACGGTGGTGCATGCCTGAGAAGGTTCACCTCAGCCTTCATCACATACTGAGACCCTAACTAGAAAAGGGCATGTGGGATAAGAACAGCAGGAGGCAGAGAAGACAGAAGATAGATAAATTATTTGTTTCTTTGAGCCTCAAGTAGATTCTGACTACAAATTTCACCTTTCCTAAAACTGGATTCCTTGAAGCAAAAAAACATTCTAGCTGTTTCTTCAGTGTGGTCCTCGGTGCAAAGAATGATGGAATGCCCTTTAAAGAAGAAAGGTGAAGCCTAAGAAGTCACCCTCAGAAGAATAAGCAGCCAAAGTAAGAGATGAAAGTACCAAAAGATGAAGGGAATTCAGAGTGAAGAGAAGCAAATACCGTGTCTGCTTTAAGCATTTCAAGTATCATTATACATGAAAATAGGATTTTGTACATGATTGTCAAACTCTAATACTAACTTCCAAGTAGCTCTAACCTTACTTATTGTATAACTTTATACAAGCAGTCTTTTCTCATAATCATTATAAATTTTTGATATTTAAGTAACTTATTCAAAATATGCAGAAAAGGCATATGCTACTTTCAACCCAGTTTAAAAAAGGGGGGGATATGCTTTCCCTAGAACTTAACATTAACATGTAAGAGAAGAAAAAAGAAAAAAATTATAAGAGAAACCTTGACATGTATATCCTATAAAGCTATTCTGAATAAACTATACAAAAGTTGACCAGTTAAGAAAATTTTCTTGAGGCCAGTGAGATGTCTCAGCAGGTAAGGACACTTGTCACCACACCTGACAAACTGAGTTCAATCCCCAGGGATCCACATGTTGGAAAGAGCAAAGTGACTTCCACAAGTTGTCCTCTGACCTCTACACACATGCTACTGCCATTTGTAAACATGCAATCACAAAGTAATAAACACAATTGTTAAAGGAAGTTTTCTTAGCGATTCAAAAGATGGCTCTGTGGATCTGAATATTCACTGTGCAACCATTAAGACAAAAGTTCAAACCCCTAACACCTACATAAAAGCTATTGTGGCCCCATTTGTGCCTGTAATCCCAGCATTGAGATAGGAGAACCATTGGTTCTTATTGACTGCTAGCTTTGCTCCAGGTTTAGTGAGATAACACATCTCAAACAAATAATGTGAAGAACTGACAAAGCAAGAAACCCAACATTTTCTTCTGCCCTCAGTGGCCAAGTCTAGGCCAAACCTAGGCTACATAGTAAGACCCTGTGTCAAAAAGTCCCACAGAGAAAGGGATGCTCTTATTGCCATAATGACCTATAAGTAATGGAATGAGTGATGGGCAAACTAATTTGCACACTTCATTTATTTACATTCACTTTATACTGCGTTATTATTTGTCTCTTTAGATTATTTCCCACTTCATATACATATTTATGATCATGTAAGTTTCTAGATTCAAATATTATCTCAGATCTTTCATCAATTGTTAAATAACTCCATTCAAGAACTCTAAAGGTAAATGTTTTAAATTTTCATATTATTATTTCCTTCTAGCCTCCGAAATAACTCATCTTACAAAAAGTTACTTTTTGTTGCTATCTTGTCACGTATGCCCTACCTACCAATTCAAGAATTAGTTTTAAATTTCCTTAATATCAAAGTTACTAGTAGGGTGAACACTGGCTTGATTTTTTTCAGAGAAAAATTAGAATAATGCTACAAATAAATAATGAAAGGTCTCAGGTAGGAAGACTGAAAATTTGATGACAACCTGGCTACAGAGAGCTCGAACACCTCAATTCACTGATTCAATCTCTTTTCTGTTTTCCACCATAGTTTTCAGACTTACCCAGTGTGCTAAAACTTGTTTTTAAAAAAAAACAGTGATGGCCCTGACCTCTAGTGAGAGCCCTCATCCAGTGGCTGATGGAAGCAGAGGCAGACACCCATAGCTAAACAATGAACTGAACTCTGGAACCCATTTGCAGAGAGGGAGGAGTGAAGAGCAAAGAGATAGGAACCAGGATGGTGAAACAGAAACAGCTGACCTCAACAAGAGGGAGTGCATAGACCCCAGACTACTGTCTGGGAAGCCAGCACGGGACTGATCCAGACACCTAAACGTGGAGGCCCCAGCACTCTATGTGGATCAGCATTTATTCCTGGCATAAGAAGGGACTTTGGGAGCCCATCCTACATGGAGGGATGTTCTCTCAGCCTGGACACATGGGGGAGGGCCTAGGCCCTGACAAGAATGGTATCAGCCAACTTTGGGGAACCCCCATGGGAGGCCTTACCTTTCCTGGGGGGGGGAGGGGGGAGACAAGATCTGGGGCTGGGGAAAGGGGGAGGGGAGGGGGAGGGAGAAGGAGAAGGGATTGACATGTGAAGCAAGCTTGTTTCTAATTTGAACTAAAAAAAAAAATAATCTCTTGGAGGAAAAAAAAAACAGACACTGAATTTTGCTATTTCAGTAATCTGGGCTACTCAATTAACACTGTTTACATTCATATCAACAAACACAAAGCCTTCCTTTCCTTGTGAGATCTCCTGCTTTATTCCTGTATAAACAACAGGCTTAAAGATACTTTACAAGCCATGTGTAATGTCACAAACCTGTAATTCCAGAACTTGGCGAATAAGGCAGGAAAACCAGAATTCAAGCTCAAGACCCTGCCTCAAGATGGATGGGGGGGAGGCTTTGCAAATAAATATAAACAACTCCTAAGATGTGGAACTAAATGTCTTCCCTCTTTAAATTTTCTCCTTCTTTCTGTCTGTGCTTCCTGGGTATTAGAATTATAATTGTGTACCACCACACCCACCTAAGCAAGTCATGTCCCTGACTGAAAATTTATTTTCTTTAAGCTGTACTCATACTCCATTAATTTCTCCTACTCAGTCTTAAAACTGTTGCCTTCCCCTTTTCTTATGATGCTACAATTTTTATTGTTTTTATACAAGACATAGTATTTCAATACTCAAGCAAAATGATCCACCACAATACTCTTAATCCAGACACAGACACAGACACAGACACAGACACAGACACAGACACAGACACAGACACACACACACACACACACACACACACACACACCCCTACCTCATTGGTTTTCATTATACTTCATTTAGTGCAATTGGTTCAAGCTAGCTATGTTACAGTTCTCTAGCTAACAAAAATTGGGGGATGGAGAGTGACAGTAGGGGACTGGTCACTAATAAGCTTTGGTTTAGAAGGCTAAACAGAAGTATTTTAATAATGTACCTTATACTAAAAGGCACTGTATCAGCTATGAGAAAAAATCAGAAGGTCATCATATTATCATATACATACAAATATAAATGCTGACCAGAAGACTATATTAATTAAAACTTATTCTTTCATGACTTCATATCATAAGCACTGTTAGAGTAATGTTAGTGATATGCATATAGCATAGTCCATTAGTACTTCTGAAAATTTCCAAGTCCATCAATAGCCAATGTCCTTGATTTCTTATATAAACACTCATCTTTCTCCTTATTCATTATCCAAATAAAATACCAACACAATTTTAAAATTCTCAGTTATATACTGCCAAGTATCTTGAATTGCTATTTTAGCATTATGTTGCTAAGAACACAGAGATTACTTTTTATAGTCATTAATCTTTTACCAAATGGCTTTGAACCTGGTTAAGGCAAAAACAGTGTGGAAGTCCTAGGTATAAAAAGCTTGGATGAAGGCATTCCCAATAAAGCCAGCTAAATCCTAACTAAAAAAAAACCTTAGGTAATAACTTATTTTAAATGCCTTAATCAATTTCCCTCAAGTTATTTTTTAAAATGGAGTATTATGTTAAGAATAGGACCATGTATGAGGACCGTGTATGATTGACAAAGTCGTAGTTTGGGAAACAAACTTTTTTTCTTTTACACATACTAAATTTTTGTTAGTAAATTTTTGCTTACCTGGAAGTATCACTAGAAAAGTTCTACTGAAGTCTTTGCTAAAATCCTCTCATCTTCCTCAGGAACATAGATAGCTATTCTAAATGTTGCTATGAGGAAAGCATACTTGGGAACCCAGGGGGTAAAATGAGAAAGGAATAGTGAAGTGTGATACAATGAAGAGTTTCATTGTATTCCTATGGGAAGTACTAGAAATTTAACAATTAACCATTCCACAATTAACCTTTTGTTTTGTTTTTAATGCAGACACATATCTTAGTTTACCTAAACAAATAGTTTACCTTAATCAACTCTGAAATAGCAGAACCAAATCTTTACACTAATACATTTTAGTCTAGTTTTCAAAACTCTTTGTCTTTAAATCATTTCTAAGATTGAGTCAACAAAGGACATTACCACATTTGTATCTTATAGTTTATATGACAAATGCTGACATTCTTGATTTTTAAAATTGACTTTCATTCCACTAAAATCCAAATCATCCCTAATTCCTTAAAGATTCTATTTCTATTTAACACTTTTCAGGAGATTCTATATTCTTATGCAATCAGTTGTTCCCAGAAAAACTGAATAATAAGGAAACATACCTAAGAGAGGAGCTTGGGAGATTTTTTTGGTTGGGTATGTGTGTGTCTGGGCGTGTAGGCCTGGGGAGAGTGGTAGAAATACTAATTTGCAATACAGAAAAAACAATGCCATTCACATGGTTCTAACAAAAAATTTCTGACCAGCCCTTCCCCCACCCTCAAAAGACAGTAAATAAAAAGGGAGATCAAAAGAAAATAAAATAATTCCCCAATTTCACCCCATAAATACAATTAAGACCAGCACAGGAAGTGGCAAAGTTTAAAATAATGCCATTATCATTAGGACTAGCAAGCAAGCCACAATCCTTTTGTTTAGTAGGTTGTTGGTTTTCAATTAAAAATTACAAATGAACATGTGTACAAGCTTTTAAATGGATAGCACTTTTAAATTGTTATCAAATTCAAGTTTATTTTTCACAAATATTATAAAAATTCCATTATTTTAAACTTCACTTAAATCTTTTGAAAGCTTTCTAATTTGTACTGAGTGCAGTTTCTTCTGTAAGATATTATCAAATTAAACAGTTTTAAAGGGAGTTTATTTACCAGAAACTTCCATTAAACTTTAAAAAATCAAATCAAATAATTTCAAATATAGACTAATCAAAGGAAAATCTATACAATTAGTGTAACAGTCTACATATAACCATTTTCATACAGAAAAGGGTTAATTTCATGTTACAATGACTAAAAGTACTTATGTTCCCAGCAAACCAAAAATTTAAACTATTACTGAGTTATTTAAAATTATCAAGGCTGCTCTCAAAACTGCATTAACCTAGAATCGTTGTCAAAAAGAACAATACTTAATGTCACTTGCATGTGTAAACTAAGTATTTCAAATCAAATGTATACCCCAAATTCCTTCCTTTTAAAGGTATTACTTCAGCAGCTTAGCAAATCAAATGCAATTAAAGAGTTTTGCTATATCCTATTTTACACTTTTTAAAAAAGGCAACCTACAAATATTCTGTCCCTCAAGGAAATAGGAAAAACATTACTTACCCCATACACCTGCAGCTAAAGATTTATTCTGATTTGGTTCTCTCTCATATTCAGGATTTAAAGATGGCTGAAAGAAAATTAAATTTAAAAATGTAACAAGGCATGTAAGTGTTTCACATCATGAAAGGTCCTTTAAAACAATCACAAGATCATACTTTTTTTTTACTTAGGAACATGGTACAATCAACTCCTGGTTATAATAACTAATTCTCCATAAACTTTGCTTTCAGTTTCCTCTGCTAATCATCAAAATGTCTACTGTTTATTCTCACTGCTAGTTGGAGACAGAATCTTTATCTTCATCTAACTATCTGAAGAATAACTGGATTAAAGTGGAGAAAGTAGACACAAGAGTAGGAATGTAGCATAATGGTAAAGTACCAGTCTAAATACATGCCAGGCAGGCACTGAGTTAAATTAACACTACCTACTAAAAGACAAAAATCCCACAGAGCCAAGGCAGACTTGCCCCTATAGTAGCTGCTACTGAGAAAGGATAAGGAACAGCTTTAGTCAAGTAGTCCAGAGCAGAGCAAGACAGCAGCAAATGGAAAACACCAGTCAGAAGTATAATGTTTTCTCCAGTATACAGTTATGACCAAAGAGATGAAAATTAGACTTTTTACCAATTCTATAAGGTGCTGTATCAATGGGGTGCTTCTGCTAACGGACTCATTCTCAGCACTAGGGAGGATGAGGCAAGAGAATTTGGAATGCCATCTCAAGTACATGAGCCTAAGTACATACTCTGGACTACGTGAGAGCCTGTCTCAAAGAAACAACAGAAAGAACTAAATAGGACTGTATGCTAGTTGACTTTTTCTGTAACTTGCATAGATATAACCTGTCTCAAAAAAGAAACAGAAACAAACACACAGTCCCAAAGCAAAGCACGAAATTCATTTCAAAGGTTGCTAAGGATTATTCAAGAGATATAAGCAACTAGAATCCTAAGACAGTTTCTTTAGAGTAACTTTACAGTATACCAGGTTACTTTTTGTATTACCTGGCAAAAGAGCCTGCTTAAAAAAAGACACAATACTTACAATGAATAAAATGTGTCCACCAAATACTTTAATTATGCACAGAAATAAATTATTATTAGCATGGAACTAACATTACTATAAAGCCCCATAAAAATATATATGCACTAATCCCCTCAAGAAAAAAAACTAAATAAAAATTAGTCTATTGGGTGGCTACATATGCTTTTCTTATTATATGATGGTATTAAATGTACTATTATAAACTGTATAAATTACATATAATAGTGTATATACGTGTACATACAGAATGTATGTATATATACATATACATATAAAATAGCCATATTCTAAGTCTAAAGTTATAATAACTGATTATTACTATCTTAGGACTGGAGTTAAGGGACAATAAAATAGCAATTAGGGTTTTGGGGGGGGGGGAATAAAACCGGGTCTCACTCTGTATCCCCGCCTGGCCTCAAACTCACAGAGATCAGGCTGTATCTGCTAACACACCAGGCAGTCATTAGTTTTTATTAAGAGCTTACTGTATATATGCTCAGGGTTGACCATTTAGTACTGGATAAACTAATGGTACAGATAACATTATATGTATGTATATATTTAGGAGCCCTCCCTCCCTCTCTCTCCCTCCCTCTTATGCATTCCTAACAAAAGGATCATGAATTTGAAAAAGAGAAGGCAGTTTACATGGAAGTATGAAAACAGGAAATGATATACTTTTATTATAATCCCAAAAATTAAAAAATGTATTTTAAAAAGAAAGAGCTTACGATGAGTTTACTATGTGTTATCTAATGACTATCAAGTGGAAAAAAAAGACCATTCAAATGTTAAGGTACAGAAATGTCCAATGTTACTTGATAATAGTATCTAAAACAAATTATTTACTCCCCCCCTTTTTCTTAACCACTCCCCTCCCCTAAATCCAATCTGTCAAATTCTTTCCCATGAACTACCTGAAATAGGGCCAAAAGACAGACAAATACTTAACTTCGGTTATCAAAGTTCCCCAAACACAGCATTACTGTTTTGTCATTAGTCTTTCACTAGAATAATTTAGAAACTAAAATCTTTTACACTAAACTCATCCCTTCTTCCTCCCAGGTTTTGTCTTAAGTTTTTATAGTGCTGAGAATTGAACCCAGGACCTTACACATACAAAGCACATGTCCTATCTCTGAGCGCCACATACTCCCAGTTTGTTAGTGCTGACCAGGTTTGTTCTTCTGATCAATTAAGTCCCAGATTCAATGATACAAATAAGCCTCTCTTGACTTCCCTACGCTGTCACTTCCTCTTCAAATTTTCTGCAAAAACAAGTTATTTTTTTCATTAGATGTTGAGTCTTCCCACTAGGAATAGCTCAATGAGAACACAAGATTCTGCCTGTGATATTAAACTATATATTCTGCATACCATGAACAACATAGACTAATACAGCCACTCAAATACATACTAAGAAATAGTAATAATAATAAAGAAAGTGCTGATTCTCTACTTGCACAAAATATGAATTTTAAATTACCATGAATGAATCAGAGCCAAGCACAATGGAATACACCTATATATACCTAGCACTTGGAAAGTGAAGACAAAGGGATCAGGAGTTAAGACTATCCTCAGGTACATAATAAGTTTGGGGACAATCTAGGCAACCCAAGACCTTAAACTCAAACAAGACAACAGCAAAATCAAAAGTAAGCATGTTTACTGGGTCACTTTTCTGTAACTTTAAGAAATACAGTGTTTAGAGAAGACAAACATACTGAGATCAAGGAACAAGAAATGATGAAAACTCAGGAGGATCACATTAACACGTAAGTTCCAAACAAGCCTAGGCAACACAGTAAAACCTTTATCAATCAGCAAAATACCTTTTCAAAATGTGTGTGTGTGAGGCATTTGTAAATAAGCCATTAAACTCATCAGGCTACTAGTTCTAAGGAACAGTATTCAATTTTCTATATGGAATGAAAACAACACAAATATAAGATTCTGGAAGGAGTAGGCAGGGACTCGGAGAAGGTAACTGCTTTAAAGCAGAGTCCCTTTGAGTGGCCAGGGGAGATGGCCCAGGAGATAAAGGTCTGTTGTCAAGCCCAAAAACCTGAGTTCTATCACCTGGACACACACTGTAAAAAGAGAACCACTCCCTGAAGTTATCCTCTGGAGGTTGTGTCAAGTGGCTCATGCTTTTAATCTCAGCACTTGAAAGGGTCTGTGAGTTGTAAGCCAGTGTGGTCTATACTGTGGGTTCTAGGGCAGCCAGAACTAGATGGTGAGACCCTATCTCAAAACATTAGTACTAAGAATAATGTTTTGCCACACTCTATGCTTTCTTTCATTAATTCTACAGCAAAACATTGTATTTGTCTGTAGACCAGGCTGGCCTCGAACTCCCAGAGAACTGCCTGCCTTTGCCTCCCAAGTGCTGGGATTAAATGCATGTGCCACCAACAGCCAGGTTTGTATTTGTCTTTTTTATTACATTAGTGGCCATGACTAAATAACCTAGAAAATTAACAGAAAGGAGGAAATGTTTATTTTAGTGTGCATGGTTTCAGAAAGCTCAATTCACTGGAGTAGGAAAGTCACTGTGCAACAAAAAAATCCACATCATAGGAGTAGGAAACAAAAGGGGGCAGGGATTCCTTTTTATTCCATTTTGACCCCAAGCCCATGCTGCCCACATTCAGAATGTTTTGACCCTTTTAAGATCCTCTCCGGAACTGGGAGCCTGGTCTACATGACAAGTTCCAGGAAGTACAGAGCTACATAGCAAGACCCAGTCTCAATAAAACAAAAGGACAAGTTACTGCGACCCCCACAAACTCTCTGTGGCCTGCACCAACACATTTACAACCATACACACAAAATTAAAAGGTAATAAAAAATTCACATTTATAAGGAATTACATATTCCTTATAAAATAGGAAGTTAAAAATAAAGTAGACAGAACCAGACATAGTTGCTCATGCTTGACTTCGACTCAGCCTAGACTGAAGCATGAAACCCTGACTCATACAAAACAACTACAACTGGACAAGCACCTGACCCTACAGAAAATTACCTGTACTAATATAAAAAAGAACAAAAAAAACCTAGGAGTGCCTTGATACTAAAATGGCACTTACAGAAACATCATTTGTATTAAAATTATGAGAAACTTACAAAATCCTCAGCCTCAAACTGTCTGCGTTCTCTTTTGTCTTCTTTCCTCCCAGTTTCATTGTCAGGGATGCTGTTTTCATGTAGTCCTTGGCTTTTTCCAGAATGGAAAATACTGCTACGAGAACGGGAATTTCCACCATGGTATCCCCCTCGATGATTTATGTTTTCTGTACCATTTCTGCCATGCGTACGCCATCCATTTTTTTCTTTCCTCCCAAAATTACCTTTATTTGATAACAGTAAAGTAATATAAATTCAAAGATAGTTACACTTAATGACTGAATAGCAATAAAAAATCCTAAAAAGATCATGAATTCTATCATTCCTTAGCAAATTTTACCTCCGTTAGGACGTCCAATACCAGAGTCAAAGCCATCTGAAGAGTTGTGTCGTCGACGACTCACATCATAACGATTTTCTGTCCATGAAAAATTTTCAGAATGCTTCTCAAAATTCAATGATGACTGAAATAAATTATACAAATACATTTATTAAGCCTAAATTTAACTTTAATAACAATAGCACACCAACATATTTCTAGGAGTTTAAATAGTTAAGAATACATGCAAAATTAACGTTATTAGTCTCTTTCCTTCTGCTTTACCAAAAAACAAAAACAATAAAAAACATACCTTTCTGAAAGAATTCAAGAACTGCACCAACTTTTCCAATAGTAGTAATAGCAATAGTAGCAATAAAATATCCCAAGAAAACCAAGTTAAAATGTTACATCTTAACAAAATATAAAATTCTGTACTACACTCTATTTGATGTAAACATTTTCATTCTGTTTTCTTCCTACATCAAGAAAAAAAATGTCAAAGAAGGGTGGTGGTGGGGGCACATTCCTGTAATCCCAGCACTTGGGAGGCAGAGGCAAGCAAATCTCTAGAGGCCAGCCTGGTCTACAGAGTGAGTTCCAGGACATCCAAAGATAACAGAGAAACTCTGTCCCTCGCTAACCAAAAACAAAAACAAAAAAAAGATATAAGAAAAATTGTCAAATATGAAACATGTTTAAGTTTCCTAGACTCTTCATAAAATAGTTAAGCAAAAAAGAGGAAAGAATACAGAGTATTTCAAAAATTAGAACGACAAAATACAAGCTATTTACAATGGTTATTTAATATACATATGTTAATGATATAATCAATCAAAATTCTCAACAATTACAATGGATTTATGTGTCATCAGAAAAGAAAAAGATATAGCAGTGCCACGTCTTTCTTCCTCTTTGTCTCTGACCAGGCTGGCCATAAGAGGAAGGGCCTCCTTGAAATAAAAAAATTTTTTAAAGGAAAATCCATAAACTGAGAGACACAATAAGCTATATAAAACAAAGAATAAGGATAAAGTAAGCAAGGGTTACAAAATGCTATTCTTACAAATATGAAGAACTAAGCCGGGTGTTGGTGGCGCACGCCTTTAATCCCAGCACTCAGGAGGCAGAGGCAGCCAGATCTCTGTGAGTTCGAGGCCAGCCTGGTCTCCAGAGCCAGTGCCAGGATAGGCTCCAAAGCTACACAGAGAAACCCTGTCTCGAGAGAGAGAGAAAAAAAAAAATATGAGGAGCTAAAAGGGAAGCTGGAGTGGTCAGTGGCCTAGTCCCTTTAGAGTCTAGATGTGTCCTAAGTCCCAGATGCTGAACACATGGGCTGCAGGACTGCCCTTATGGTTTGGGACTAGCTTTGGTCTGATTTTCCCTTGGTAGGCCAATGCCTCCAATTCCTCTCTTTTAAAATGGAAATGTTTACTCTGTGCTATTATATACTGAACCATGAAACTTGTTTATTTTAAAGGGAGATTACCCCGAGTCTCAGAAAAGACAGTGATTTTCTGAATCGTGTTGGACTGTTAAAGACTATGGGAACTCTGAAAGTGAAACAGATGCATTTTGCATCATCAAAGTTCAGAAGGGGAATGTTGTGTGTGAATGCGTTTAGACACTTAAATTGCCAGTTGGTGGCACTGTTTGGAAGGTTAAGGAACCTTAAGGAGGTAAAGCCTTGCTGCAGGAGGGAGGCGGGTACAACTCACTTCAGATTTCATAGAACTCTACTTCATTCTCTATTCACTGTTTCCTGTCTGCTCGTGGACTATTATCAGCCTGTCTCCAACTACTACTGCCATGACTCCCACAAACCATAAACCAAAATAAAGGAGAGAAATAAGAGAAATGCAACAAAATGGCAAGAACAAAACTATTTTTGTACATCAAAATGAAACTTAAAAAGACAAAATTTAGTGATATAAAGTAAACATGGCATTCTGTATATGGCTGGTAAGGGTATACACAGATTAAGACATGCCTACAGAATTATGAATTGGCCAGCTATCATATTCAAAAACACAATCAAATATTTTTACAATTAATGCAAACATGAGACTAACCTATAAGTAAATACCTAATTAGTTTAGAGAGTGGGGTTCTTAAATGCATGTCCAACTAAATTTGCCTGATATCAGGTAATAAGTGAATTAGAAAATTCTGACAAGCGCACGCACTCTCTCTGTCTGTTCTCTTCTTTTACTGTCCTTACTTCTATCTAAATTCCTACTTCCATTGAAGAACTGGGTTAAATACTCATTTTTAAGTGACAAAAGAAACCAGCATTTTACAGGTTACAGACAAAGTTTGAAATCTGATCATGCTTTATCGTAAAGAACTAGTCTGGGAACAGATATACAATACAATCCATTCTTTTACTTAACAGCAACACTCTTTATAGACTAAAGTTACTTGCAAATATGATGAACTTAGTAACAGGCTTCATGCAATTTAACAATGTTTTAGCACAGCAAACTGGGTGAAATGGCCAATTTCTAATTATTGGTGTATAAAAAACTACAAATAAATATCCCTATTATTCCAAATTTGAACATTACATGAACTCAAGGAAGTATTACAGAACTCAAAACCTCAAAGCATTTAAAGTAACATTACCCTCTACCTACTTTGAGAGTAATTCCTTATCATGACTTTTTTGTGTGACTTCAATATTCACAAAGACTATAAAAACAAATTATCAGTTATTATTCTGTGGTCACACATATCTGAAAACAGGGCCTAAATTGGTAGCATTTGGGGGATAAAATAAAACCAAATCATAGGCATTAATCCAGGCAGATCTCTGTGAGTTCAAGGACAGTCTGTACTACAGAGTGAGTTCCAGGACAGCCAAGACTACACTGAGAAACCCTGTCTCTAAGGAAAAAGAAAAGAAAGCAAACCAACAGTGTGTTAGAAGGGATTAGAAGACATTATCTCAATCATTCAATCAAACAGACAAGAAAGGTCTTCCTTGTGTTTGTTTCTGGACATGTGGTTTTCAGCTATACACAAAAAGGACACTCACTGTATAACTCTATATGCATTCGTTTATACCTCACATCTAACAACCTGAATAACTCAGATTCTTTTATCAATTATTATCTTATTCCTGGATCTGCATTCTCTGTGGTAACAGACTGATGTCTGTCAGTCTGGTTGTTGTTGTTGTTGTTGGGTGGGGGTGGGGAAACAACCTCCTATGGCAAGGTTCTCTCCTTCCACTTTCATGATGGTTCCAGGGATTGAACTTTTTTATCAAGTACTTTTAAGCACTCTTATCTCTACCATCACATTCATGTTTCTGTGTAAGTGATCTCTAAGACCATAATCAGAAAAGTAAAAGTAGTAACATTTTGTGTGCTAACTTTAAAAAATTAATGGGCTGAATGAAAGCTGACTCAGTGGTTAAGAGCATAAACTACTATTCCTAAAAGTACGAGTTTGATTCCCAACTCTTAAGTGCCTATTGTGCAAGCTCCAAGAGATCCAATGCTTCTGGCCTCTGTCAGCACCTGCACTCAAGTCCACACACACATGGATGGATGGACATGGACACACAGACACTTGAACACACAATCTTTTTGGAGTTCCAATGTGGGGAAAAGCAAGAACTAGGGGCTGGAGAGGCAGCTCAGAGGTAAAGAGCCCTAACTGCTCTTCTAGAGGTTCCGAGTTCAGTTCTCGGCAGCCACATCGTGGTTCACAACTATGGTGCCCTATTCTGACATGCAGGCAAACATGCAGACAGGACACTGTGTAAATAATAAGTATTTTTGAAAAAGCAAAAACTAAGGATTGTCTTTTGCTAAATGGCTTACCCAGCACCTATTAACACCTTAGGTTTTATCACAAGCACGTGTGATAAAAAGGTGAAGGCATTTCCAAATAACAAAAATAGAATAACCAGTAAATCTAAATTACATGACATGACACAATGAAAAACATCCTTTGACCTTATTAAAAAAGGAAAAAAAAAATAGAAAAAAAAAAAAACCTGAAAGGAAATTCAAATACATAGAGGTAGCAAAGTACAGAAGGAATGGAAAGTGTTAATTCAACTGTTTTATGTTTGTGTTTCTGTGGGTGGGTGGGTAGGTGTGTGTGTGTGTGTGTGTACATATACATTATAGGATTTTAAAAATTACTTATTTTTCAGTTTCTTTAAAAAAATATTTTCTACTTCCGACCTTATTTATATTACTAGGAGGAATGTAAAGTTCTACAGACACTTTGCACACCAGTGTGGCAGGGGTTTTGGGAAGGGTAGGGGGTGGGATCCCAATCAGAGTTTCTCTGTGTAGCACTGGCTGTCCTGGAACTTGTACACCACCACTACCCAGACAGTTTGGCAGGGTTTGTTAGGTTTTTCAAGACAGGGTTTCTCGGTGTAGCCTTGGCTGTCCTAGAACTCATTCTGTAGACCAGCCTGCCTCTTCCAAGTACGGGGATTAAGGGCTTTTTTTAAAAACCCCGGTATGGTGGTATACACCATTAGTTCCAGCACTTAGGGGGTACAAGCAGGTGGATCTCTGTGAGTTTGAGGCTAGCCTGGTCTACATAGTTAGTTACAGGACAGCTAACACTATGTTATGTAGAGAGACTGTCTTTAAAAGCAGCAGCAACAACAACAAAAAGAGCTTAAGACACAAGTGATGGTGTTAAATGGAGGTATGAAGATTAGGAGTTCAACGTCATCATCAGCTACACATTAAGTTTAAGGCCAGCCTGGACTACATGAGATACCTTCATGGATGGATGGACGGACGGACTGAGGTTGGGGGAAGTAAAGGAAGGAGGGAAGGGAAGGGAAGGGAGGGGAAGGGAAGGAATAGGGGAAGGAGGGAAAGGGGAAGGGAAAGGAGGAACACAGCAGCAAACACATACATATCTATCTGACTTTTCAAGTATCTTCACAGATTAATGCACTGAAGTTTTAGATGGCAATATTCAATACAGCAAATAAACTATAAACAAGCCAATTGTGGTGATATACACCTTTACTGCCAGTAGCTGGTAAACTGAGGCAGGAGAATTGGAAGTTTGAAGCCAGTATAAATTAAATATCAAAGCCATATCCAAAAGAAAAGAAACAAAACTAGGCTGCAAACCATATTCAAAAGAAAAGAAAGGAGCCGGGTGGTGGTGGCACACACCATCAATCCCAGCACTTGGGAGGCAGAGACAGGCGGATGTCTGTGAGTTAGAGACCAGCCTGGACTACAAGAGCTCGTTCCAGGACAGCCTCCAAAGCCACAGAAAAACCCTGTCTCAAAAAAACGGAAGGAAGGAAGGAAGGAAGGAAGGAAGGAAGGGAGGGAGGGAGGGAGAGGAGGGAGGGAGGGAGGAAGGAAGGAGGGAGGGAAGGAAGGAAGACACGGGGTGGGGGGTGGGGGCGCACAAAACAAGGCTGCAAACAATTTAAATGTCCACCAATGTGGTAAAACTTATTCAATCTAAAACAACAGTTTAAGTGAAATTTAAGTCATTGCCCAAAATTCACTTCTGTGAAATATCTCAAAAAAAAAAAAAAAAGAGACAGACAGACAGACAGAGAGAGAGAGAGAGAGAGAGAGAGAGAGAGAAGCTTAATGCTTGTCTAGGTCTGAAGAAATGAGAAAGAACTGACTGAAAAAAAATATTCTCTAAGGAAGAAAAAACAGCAATAAGCCTTGATTTTAAATGACTTACAGTCATTAATTGAGACCATGCCACTGACAAGACCATCTCATTATGTTTGCTGACAGAACACCTCTGACACATGAGTTATAATGGCTGCATAGACTTTCCAGTGATCTGAAGGATTCTTTTGCAAAAGCAGAACTCTAGTTAGCCTTGAAGACAGCCTACGAGTAACTAAGCAGGACAAAAGGCTTTGCATCTCTGCCTTTACATTGTCCTTCTCTACCTTTACATTTGAACTGCATCTCTAATCTACTATATGTTGGTCATTTAAGGAATGTTTGTCCTGAATTGGCTGTACATCTAGATTGGCACAATGAAACCCCCTCATCTCTTTTCTTCTCCTCAGACTAATAAGGAGGAAAGTAACCAAACCATTTGCAATGTTCATAGGGTCATCGTAACTGTGTTTGTGTATGTTCTGGCTGCCAGGTTTCATAAAACCCCATCCCAAACCACCTAAGTGAAGCTTTAAGGTCTCCAGCCAATCCTTTCTGCTTTCCATCTTATCTAAGAATAGGAATTTGACACTTACAGTAATATAATATAGGTAGTGGTCATATCCAAACAATATCTTGGTGTGCAGGCTTTCCAAGTAATTTTTCTTACCTCCCCCCCTCTTGAGTTGTCCTTGAGTTGGATGTTTTGAACCAGTAAGTAAACAAATAACTTTGAACTTCTTTCTGATCCTCCTGTCTCCACCCACAACAACAGGAGTAGGCCACAATACCCCATCTATATGGTACGGGATACCCCATCTATATGGTACGGGAAACTCAACCAGAACATATTACATGCTAAAAAGTACTCTATGTACTCTATCAACTGAGCTACCATCTCCAATTCTTATGTAAATATTTTTAAATGAATTCAAAATTACTCAATTTCCTTAATACATGACTAAAACAAGGCAAAAATAATAAAAAATAAAAACCATAGAATACTTAACAGCCATTAATGAAAACCTCTACCACAACTTTCCAACAAAAACTTTCTAACATCATCTATTAATATCTATAATATCCCAACACTAGCAAGGCAGGGGGATCTGAGTTCCAGGACAGCAAGAGCTAAAGAAACCCAGTCTCAGGTGAGAGAAAAAAGTCCAAAACTTTCCAATGCTGCTATTGGGTACATATAGCTACTAAACAATTGAAATAACCTTAGTTCACCTTAAACTTCATTAGTTAATATTAAAGTAAGCTGGCTCATGGAAGGGTGACTACTGAATCTATGTCCTACTAACTATCAAAGATCTAAGAGATGTGAAAAGAAAAACAGGTAAGATTTTGCTGTATAATCCATTCAGGTTTTGAATTCACCACATGCTGGTCTACCTCAGACTCCCTAGGTGTTTGTCACTACATCTGGCTTTGGCTTTAGAGTTACTTAGGCACTGTTTCAGAAGAAGTTGCAAACATGACTATAAGAAATGGTACTTGCAAAAAGCAGTAGTGGGATTGCATTTTGGCACATTTTGGCATTTTTGTTGGTGATTCGCAGGGTGAGCACATGGTAAATTTCCTCTCCCTTCTACTCTTCAGCTCTTACATACTCTTGACTGAACCTGAATTTTAGAATGATGTTCCTTCCACTTTTATTAAACGCTGATTGATAGATGCTGAAACCAAATCCATTTAATTTGTCTTATATAACATGTAATTAAGGCTACTGCCAATATTCTTAGCAGCAGCAGCAGCAGCAGCAGCAGCAGCAACAGGAGGTCAGAATTCACCAAACTCTGGAAAAGTGTTGGATGGTGGAGATGTGTATGTAGGTGATACACTCCTCCTCCTTCTGAACAGACTACAGACTGTATTACCAATTCAAGGATGCTTAAAGTAACCCAATATTTGGTGCTATTTTTCATATTATAGGCCCAGTACTTGGATCTAGAATAATTTTTGGGAGGGGAAGGGGAGCAGGAGGAAGGATTAAGAGATTGATTCCATGATTCTCATATGCAAATACCTTATGTAGTGGACACTTGTCACAGTTTTGAGGACTTTTTCTTTCTTGGGGGGGACACTCTGTAAATGATGAAAGGGTATATATCCAGTAGGTTTTTAATCTGTTCTTTGAGAAACTATTCTTTATTCTTGAGAAAGTTTCGGCATAAGCACAAGTCAGAAGGGGTTTGGCTATAAAATGATTAAGACCTTGTGCTTTGGGTGTGCTAAGCAGGAAATGTACAGACTCTTTGGTCTCATGGTAATTTAACTTTAAAAACACTGAAGATAACATACAGGACCAGATAGGCTTGTGTATATATTTCTGCAACCTACACTAAGAAAAGTAACACAGACAAAAATAAAGCATAAATCCAATGTCCAAGACACAAGGTGGGAAATGTACTGTAAAGCAAATAGTAAGGACATGTTGACTATATCAGTAATACTCTATTTCCAAAATAAGGCAAAATATTTAGGATATGACACATAGGTGATTATAAGCTTACACATTTCATTAAAACCTTTTGCGTAATATTTTTCAGAACATTACAACAGGACTTTCTTAGCATACATAAGATCATGGTTTCAAACTCCAGAACCACCCCTTCCAAAAGGACAAATCCTTTTCTTCTTTTTTTTGGAGTCATAATTTCTCTATGTAAGTCCTGGCTGTCCTGGAACTCACTCTGTAGACCTGCTGACCTTAATCTCAAGAGAGCCTCTGCCTCTGCCTCTGCCTCTGCCTCCTGAGTGCAGGGATTAAAGGCATGCACCACCACCCCTTTGGAAAAACAAACAAAAAAAGCCAAACCTTAAAGTATCTACAAGAACTTATACAGCTCTAATCCCGTTTAGGAGAAATTATTTCTCTTCTCCCAACCTGTTTCCCTATTTATAAAAGGGAGTCTACAGAATACCTAAACATTGAAAAATACAATCTTTTCAGCAGCCCAACACTGTTCTCTATGAGACCATAATGTAGAACACAAAACAAGTCCTAATAAATAAGAAAAAATCAAAATAATTGATTATATTCTAGATGACCAAAAATAGACTAAAACTAGAAATAAAACCAACTTCAAAAACCACAAATTCTCAGCAACTGGACACTACTACTAAAGGATGAATGGCTCATTCAAACTAGGAACTGGGAGTATAAGTCAGTCAGTAGAGTACTTGCCTATCACCATATATGATCCCTAGCATGCCCAAAATGGGCACATTAAAGCATGCTTTTAGTCCCAGGACAGACAGAGGAGGTAGAAGAAAGAAGGCCAGGAAATAAATGTCATCTCCTCAGCTACATAGAGAATAAAGCCATTCTGTCTTCAAAAACAAATAGTTTTTTCTATTTTCTCTGAAAACTACAGGATACCTCAATAAAAGTTTATACAAACACATCAAAAAGTCTACATAGCACATATGTCCCACAAAGATACTTCAATGAACTCTACCAGTCTGACTGAATTTTGATCTGCTTATTCTACAAAAAATGCAATTAGAATGCATTTACAATGCAAGTTTATACTGCTTATATTGTTTTTAAAACCACTGCTTTTTAATTGTTGCCATGAAAGAACAAATGACCAGGCTGACCCAGTTTAATAGACCATACTAGGACCACACCCACAAATCCACAACACACAAGGTCAAGAAAAGAAGTACACGCCATACACCCGGGAATCTTTGAGTTCAAGGCCAACCTGGTCTACAGAGTGAGTTCCAGGACAACAAGGACTGTTTCACAGAGAAATCCTGTCTTGAAAAAAGGAAAAACAAAAAGGGGAAAAAAAAAACAAAACAAAAACAAAAACAAAAACAAACCCCAAGATATGTACTAGTGCACAAAGGCGAATGAAACTTAATTAGATCTGTCCAAATGCAAAAGCACTATGTAAATTGACCTAAGGCACAGGTATAATCAGATGCTGTAGTTTATATTTTGACCACATGATGGGGCTAAAATACTACACATCCCAGAAAGGCATGAAAGTGCAATATAGCATTATCACCCTTAATTCATCTATACATCATTCCAAACAAAAGCTGAGGACTATCATTATACTGAACTAAAGGGTGCAATAATAATGTTTGTTCCATTTATTTGAGACAAGATTAAAAGCAGAGACATGCATAATACAAACGAAAGTCTCAGTAGAGAACAAGTAGTTAATTACAAACAGAAATCTAAGACTGGTGGTTTTTAAGATGAAAGAATAAGCTGAGATGTTATAACTAGAAAAAGAAAAATCACTAGGGCCAGGAATGCTGGCACAGGCAGAGGCAAGCAGATCTCTCTTGAGTTCAAGGCCCACATCCAGCCAAGTCTACAGTAAGTTCCAAACAGCCAGGGCTCCAAAAGTAATATTAACACTAATATTAACAGTAATAATCAATTACTGTATTGTATGTATACACACACACACACACACACACACACACACACACACACACCACATCACACACACATCCCATCCCATCCCATCCCATCCCAAAATCCATAAACTTGTAGTTGTCTCTTTGGAACACCGATTCTCAACCTGTCAAATCAAGACCCCTTTTGTCAAACCTCTCTACCTCCAAAAAATATTTAAACTATAATTCGTAATGGTAGCACAAATAGTTATAAAGTAGCAATGAAAACATGAGGAACTGTATTAAAGGGTCCCTTTAGGAAGTTTGAGAACCATTGCTTTAGATTAAGACTACAAAACCAAAAACCTAAATCTTAAGAATTCAGACTGACCACTCAAGAAGTGATAAGTTTGGTTAGAAAATTTGGAGCTGTAAACTCTGCTACTAGAGAGATCAAATAGGGGGATCAAACAAATCCAAGGGCTAGCTAAACTAAAGGGAATGATTGATGCTAGTCTGAGCAACATGGTGAGGTTCTGTCCCAAAATAAAGAGCAAGGTGCAGTGTCACACACCTGTAAATCCCAGAACTTGAAGCTGGAAGAAGCAGGTTCAAAAGTTCAAAGGTCATACTCCACCACACAGAGATTCGAAGGTCAGTCTGGACTACATAAGACCCTATCTTTCTTTAAAAAAAAAAAAAAAAAAAAAAAAAAAAAAAAAACTTAATGAATGGATAGTAAAAAGCACCAGCTCAGTGGCAGAGTTCATCACAATGAACTAGTCACTTATTAATGATACTCCTCATTCTAGAAAAGTACTAAAAGTTTACTGTAATCTAACAGTCTTCAGCCCTTATCCTGGGCTATTAATGTTTAAATACTGATAAGCTTACAAACTTTTGTTATGGCAATTTCACTTTCCAAATAGCTTTCGGCAGTCTTAAGACTCTTTTACAAATAGAATAACCTTAAATTACTTTAACAAAAATAGAAAGGTAAGCAAGAAATCCATACACATGGACTCTAAAATTGGCCTTGGGACATAAGGGAGGCTGCCTATAAATTGGATAGGTTAGAGCAACTAGGGGTCTGAGAAAGGCTGGCACAAATTGTAGTAACTATGTATGGGGAAACAAGCAGGAAAACAGTAACAAAAATTAAGTTGGCTGTGACAGAACACACCTATAATCCCAACCCTTGGGAAGCAGATGGGAGGAGAAAAAAATACATGACACCTAGGCTTAAGAAATGAAAGCTAAGGGGCTGGAGAGATGGCTCAACAGTGAAGAGCATCTGCTGCTCTTCTAGAGGACCTGCGTTTAATTCCCAGCACCCACTTGGCAGTTCATACCTGTACGCAGTTCCAGGGTTGCTGACACCCTCATAACAGATATACATGCAAGCAAAATGCCAACGAACATGAAATAAATTTGTATGTGTGGATATGCATGTTCACACACACACATATAAAAGAAATAAAAATTCTGCCAGTCAGTGGTGGCCCACACCTTTAATCCCAGCACCAAGAAGGCAAAGGGAGGCAGATGGATTTCTGTTGAGTTCAAGGCCAGCCTGGTCTACAGAGTCAGTTTAAGGAAGCCAAAATTACAAAAAAGAAACCTGCCTCAAAATGTTAAAAAAAAAAAAAAAAAAAAAAAAGGAAATACTGTCAGCTCCAGTGGGTCTCTTTTCCTAACAATTTCAAGTCTTCTTGTTAATAGTCCTACAGTCTACAAAATGGTACATTTAATCATTTTCTCTAATTCCAAAATTAATTGTATGCCAAGAACATAGAATAAATCTGGATTCTAGTCTGGTTTCACATTAATTACGTTTAAAAAAAAAAAAAAAAAGGAGCAAGTTAACCTTCCCAAAATAACTGTACAAGACAGTAAAGCTTTGATGATCTCTAAGATTCATCTTCAAACTAAATTATGTTGTTGAGAAATAGCTCAATATATTTTAACAGAACAAATTTCCAAACTAAAATCATTCTCATTAGAACTATTTTTAATAAACTGATCACCTAATAAAACTGATCACTACATGGCTGCCTCACCGAGGTAAAGGCTCAGATTAACAGGCAAGCAGATGATCAATCAAGACTCATTGAATTCCTCTTTCCACAGAAGAAACAAAGTAGAATATAGCTATTAAGCCAAATGGACTGTTTCTAGTTACAATCTCTATAATCTAGAATGCTAAAAATTAATTTGAAAATATTCTTCATTCTTTCTTTCTGAGTGGAACTTAAAAGAGTACATTAAACTAGGTAAAATATGGTATCCTTAGAATAGCTTGAAATATAAAGGACATTAGAATACAAATTATAAAACTTGATCTCCACTCTGAGCATATTTACTACATCAAGTATTTTTGGTCTCTCTCCTTGTACCGAGCCACAGACCTCTTAAAAGCTGTGGAAATCGGGGGCTGGAGAGATGGCTCAGAGGTTAAGAGCACTGACTGCTCTTCCAGAGGTCCTGAGTTCAATTCCCAGCAACCACATGTTGGTTCACAACCATCTGTTATGAGATTTGGTGCCCTCTTCTGGTGTGCAGATATACATGGGGGGAGAATGTTGTATACATAATAAATAAATAAAATCAAAAAAAAAAAGCTGTGGAAATCCCTAAGTAGTAGGAATTCCTTTTCTTACTCATAACAAGCTTCTTTAATAACTCCAGAGTTGATGGTAATGTAATTAAGATGCCCCATAAGACAGCCTAGGAAAGTTCTGAAGGGCCTTCCCAATAATACACCCTATTCATCTATATCCTTTATAAGGCTGGCAAAACAAGTATTTCTCTGAGTTCTATAAGCCATCCTAGCAAATTCATCTAAGGAGGAGGTTTATGGGGGTTCTGGTTTATAACCAGTTAGTCAGAGAGTATGTGGTGGTACCAGCCAGTAACTCCACTTGAAGTAAGAAACAAGACTGAAAACTAACTCAAAGCCATCCCAAATGAGTAAGATGGCCAACCAAACAATAGTTTAAAAAAAAAAATTAAATATAGATGGCCTAGACAAGTTAGTGTTATCTGTAATGAGTGCAGCTTACAAGGCTGACTACCTCTGTAAACTAGGCAAATAATAACAAAATTGGATTGTAGGCTATTCAATTGGTGAGCACTGAAAAATTGCCTAGTGAACTGGTCAGAGATGTTTTGTACTGAAAGTAGAAAGGAACCAAGGGGGTATATTTTTTCCACTCCCTTTTTAACACAAAAAAGGAGAGGAAGGGAATAGAATGGGTGAAGAGAAAAGGGAGAACAGCAAACAGGAAGAACAGAAAGGGGCGATGGTTTGTGCCTATAATCCCTGCACTTGGTAGTTTAATTCCTAACACTCTGGAGAATTTTCTTATCATATTTTGGGGGGGGATGCTACTTCCAATGCCAGTTAAATCTCCAGTGTTAACAAACATTATACCATTTTATTAACTAAATGAATATTAGTGAGTTATGTAAATTCTTCATATTCCCAAAATGTTAGTCACAATTCAAAATCTTGCTCAGTTTAAAAGTCTTCAAGGTGACTGAAAAGGTAGAAAGTAAAGCCAGTAATCAGAAAAGTACAGACATTCTTATGAATCTAATATGTTTGAGTCAATGTCTCTCCATTTCCTATGTGCCCTTAGAACAAATTTTAGAGACTGCATGTTTATTTTTTTAACACTTTTAACCAAGTTCTCCACTGTTTTATGACAACACTTTCGCTGCCACCACCTACTTTCCAGTCCCTCTGTAACTGCAGACAAGGATTCTGTCCAACTGCAACTGAAGAGGTTATATTCCAAGTGATAATTTTCTCTGCCCAACACCCATTCACAACTGAACAATTTCAGGTTTTTCATCCAAGAATATTGAGGTCCATTTCACTTGGTTTAGCTCCCTACTTAATAGACTTTTACAATGGTAAGAAGCCATGCTCAAAGGAAATCAAAAACAGAGCATGAGAAAGTTTAAGATTAAAGGACCCTCAGAAACAATGGAGATTTTTTAGTGGGAGGTGTGGGAGTAAGACACAGGAGGGCAGTGGATACTCTCAACAAATAGCAGTAAGCTAAACCAATGAGGCAGCAAGCACAGAGAGAACCAGGGAAACAACTAAGAGCCTTCTTTCTGGGGGTCAACAAACCTCAGAGACTGGCCTCAAAAACCACCCTTTATCTAATTAAACTGAGTCAGAACAAGGAGCAATTTATGCCCCAGGGCAATGTTGGGGGGGGGGGAGGCACAGCAACCAAGCAGCAATTAATGGAGCCTAGCAGAGAGTTGTGATACCAAATGAGTCAGACAGCTATACAGAGTCATCACTTCCCATGTCCTTTAATCTGGAATACAGTCATTTTACTTTCCCTGTCCAAACATGAGGTAAGTAATTGAAATCCATGGAACAAGAAGTGGGAATAAGTCTAAAATATAACATTCATGAAATCAGGATCAAATTAAATATTTGCCAAAGTATACTCTGCAATCTTTACCTTATGTATGTTATCATTACTACTTAGCAGTAAAGTAATAAAAATTATCTTAAAAAGGTAAGACAAAAGTGTCTGACTAGTATGATTTAATATGTATGAACACTCAACACTACAAAAACCACCTTCAACAAAAACAACATAGCAACTGCCTTTACTTTTCTCCTTATACTGTGACTTAAAGGCAGGGCCTTATACAGGTTAGGGAAGTGTTCTACCAGGAAGCGATACTCAACCCCAGCCCAAGTCTTCACAATTTGGTTAAATTTGTCTACAACATAAGCAAAAATCAAGGCAGACAGAAAGGCACAGAAATAGGGGGAGGGGTGAGTACCTTTGTTGATGATGGTGGAGTAGGAAAATTAAGCCAGGCTGGAGCAAAGTCATGCTGCGCCATTTAGGTCCAGTCTCTCCAACTCAATGAAACAAGGCTTCAACACCTCATGGCAAGTCCCTGTCATATAAAAATGGAAGAAATTAGATCTATGGTTTCTGAACAAATTTATTTCCTTATGCTGTATCTCCTTTAAATTACAACTGGCTGGGCGTAACGGTGCATGCCTTTCAGCCAAGCACCCAAAGTCAGCCTGATTAACAGAGCAAGTTCCATAACACCTGTGGCTACAGAGAGACCCCCCCTGTCTCCAAAAAAAAAAAAAACCTGAATTACAGTGACCAAATTGTAAGATTGCATTTGCTATTGCTAAATCGTAATTATAGGAGACCATTGTTTTGAACTAAGTTCCTGAAGTAGACCCCAACAGACCAAACTAAAATTCAAAACAAAGTTTCTCATACTAAAGTTCCATATCACCAATCTCAAAGTTACTTATTGTCCAAAATTAAAAAAAAAAAAAATTAAGGAAGAAAGGTAATAGCCAACTTTTCTAAACAGACCAGTTTCAAAACACATAATGATGTTCTTTCACTTTCATCCCTGCCCAAAAAAGTAACCTGAAGTAACCTGATAATTAACCAATTGATTGTCTACTACTGTTTTCCTGTCCCCTCTTTAAAAAATTAACTTTGAAAGCCAGGCATTGGTGGCGTACACCTTTTAATCCCAGCTCTCGGGAGGCAGAGGCAGGGGATCTCTGTGAGTTCGAGGCCAGCCTGGTCTACAAAGCAAGTGCCAGGATAGGCTCCAAAGCTACACAGAGAAACCCGGTCTCGAAAAACCAAAAAAAAAAAAAAGATTTTTGAAAGTATCAAACTGTTTCTTCTGTTTGCTTCTTCAGCTCTTGTATCTATAAACCTATTTACATTCAGTCCATCAAAACATGTTCTCTATTTTATAGAAAAAGGTTTCCCAATTTCTGGAAGAGCAAATAAGTAAGATCTCTAAGTTTGTAAATTCCTCTGAAGTGCAGCAAGTGCACTTAATTACAAAGGCTTCCCCACAGCTCTGTGAAATATTCTTATCCACACCCCAAAAAGAATTTTAAATATAATTAACTGCCAATTTTCAGAAAACGCAAAACAATTACAGGAATAGCTGGGTGGCGGTGATGCACACCTTTGATTCCAGCACTGAGGAGGCAGAGACAGGCAGAATGCAGCCTGGCCTACAGAGCAAGTTTCAGGACAGCCAGGGGCAGAGATTTTAAATTTAAAAAAGGGATATATGTAGGAAGTAATACAAGAACTCCAAATGACAGGATATTGTAAGGATCCTGAAACTAAAAGAAAAAACCTGATTAATCCATCCCTCTAGCTTCACTTGCTTTTCGTCACTTGCTTTTTTATGGCCAATATTAAGGTCACGTAGCTAAGCAATAGTCTTATTTACTTTGCTATACATGATTATCTCTGACAAGCCATTCAGGATGGTAACAGCTGCCTCATCAGGTTTGTAGCAACTTGAAGGTAGTTCTTAAATCAATTAATGCCACCAACCATCCACTTTGGCCTATAAAAGTGCCTGGTGACTGCTGACTTTGACATTAGAAAGAATGTGGTACACGTGTTTAATACCAGCACTTGGGAGGCAGAGGCAGGCAGAGTCCAAGGCCAGCACAGTCTAAAGATGAAGAGGTAGCACCAGGATAGCTAGGGCTGTTTACACATAGAAATTCTGCCTTGAAAACCAAAAAAAAAAAAAAAAAAAAAAAGGAAACTACAACTAGATATTTCCCCCTAAAATCTATAAATACTCAATACACATATAAATATGCCCTCAGCATCACTAGAAAAAAGGCCATTAGAGAAATGTAAGTCAAAACTACCATGAGACACTAGTTCACACCCACTAGGTAGCTATATCTTTTTTAAAACAGAAAAAAAAAAGGGATATTGAAGATATTAAGAAATTGGAACCCTTGTGTGTTACTGTTAAGATAAAATTGTATCACTATAGACTACAATTTGGCAATCCTTCAAAAAGCTAAAACACATAATTACCCTATTATCCACAATACCTTTATTCAGTATGCTCAAAGAATTGAAAAATCATACTTTAAAATGTGTATACCAATGTTTGCATCAGCACTTATCACAATCATCAAAAGGTAGAAACATCCCAAATGTCCATAAACACACAAAATAAGCTAAACGTGGCATACATGTTTTGTTTAACTTCTTTTAATGTATTGTTTCTTACTTTATGTGCATTTGTTTATTTTCTCCTTCATGTATGTCTTTTTGAGGGTATCAGATCCCCTGGAACTGGAGTTACACAGTTGTGAGCTGCCTTATGGGTTCTGGGAATTGAACCCAAGTCCTCTGGAAGAGCAACCAGAGCTCTTAACCGCTGAGTCTTCTCTCTAGCTCCCAAAATTTTCTTTTAGGAAGATAAACACATTGTATAATTTCATCTAAGTACATCATGGATGTTCAACTAAATGTCAATAAATCCGTACTTCTTAAATGTTAATTACGTATGACTTTTACCTCAATGAAAATAAGTGACAAGAACACAGTATTATAAACATTCAATAAACTATAAATCTAGACACAGGCACATAATACACACACATTGTGTATGGGAATTGCTTATCTATGCAATTTTAAGTACTCCCACATCCAAAATGTATTAATTACAGCTCTGTAGTAAAACAGCCTTACAAATAGCACATTAATAAACAGATCAATGTGAACATCACTAGTAATGAACAATTTGACAATCTGTGCCATGGGGCAGAAAGCAATAAACAAAACCAAGCTTCTCTCCTTATTCTACCCCCAAAGATGCCTACCTTCTATATAAACACAAAAAAATTCAACTTAGGCAGGTGGATGGCTCAACAAGGGTACTAGCTGCCAACCAGGACAACCTAAGTTCAAATTCTAGAACCTACATGGTAGAAGAGGCGACTTTCAAAAAAAAAAAAAAACAAAAAAACAAAACTCTGGTCTGGACATCAACATGTCCCACCTCCACCACACCTACAAAAAGGCAATCTTCAATCAATCAAATCAATGTTTGGGGGAGGGTTGTTTTTCTTGTTTTAAGAGAAAGACAAAATAACTAGTTCAAAAACCCCTTAGACAATATAATGTTACAAGGCTGGAGAGAAAGCTCAGTGGGTAAAAAGGTGTCTTCTGCCTCATCTGATGAAATGAGTCCAATTCCCAAGGCCCACAATAAATAAAGAAGAGACCTCCAGTTGTTCTCTGACCTCCCCGCATTCACCATAGTACATACGTGCACAAACAAAAGAGTAAAACTCAATTTAAAAATTAAAAACAGCAATCAGGGTACAAAACTTTAAAGAATATATTTTTTATAAACTAGTCAAGCTGTTAAATGTCCATTTTTTTAACATATGTGCATGTGTGCTCAGCACGGGTGTGTAGGTATATTCACATGCATGTAGAGACCAGAAGTCTTTCTCAACAACTCTCAAGGCATTTACTGAGCAAGGGTTTGAACCTGAATCTCATGAATTCAGCTAGTCGCCAAAACCAGATTGCTCCTGGGAATACTGTCTCTACCAATGGAATTATAGTTGAACCTCCATAGCCACTCACAGATATGGTTTTCTGAAGATAAAACGTGATATTGTAATTCCCACCAGTAACTTCTCATTGTTTTATCTTTGTGTCTGACTGCTGAGCTTGTCTTCAAGCTCAGATATTTTATCCTCTCCTTGACTCATTCATTTTTATTCTATTACACAAACTTTTTTATTGACTTATGTTTTTCACTCACAGAATTTCAGATTTTTTCCTCCAATATTTCTATCTCTTTAAAAACCAATTCCCCAGTCAGGTGTTGGTGGCGCACACCTTTAATCCCAGCACTCGGTAGGCATCGACAGGCAGATCTCTGTGAGTTTGAGGCCAACCTGGTATACTGATCAAGTTCCAGGACAGCCACCAAGCAATACAGAAAAACCCTGTCTTGAACAAAAAAAAAAAAAAAAAAAAAAAAAACACCAATCCCCCTTTCCAATTTCGAATTGCTTCCCTTTCTTTTTCTGTGGTTCTCCTGTATCCCCAATCAGGATCTTACTTTCTTCGTTCATCTCTTTAAACACACTTTAAAAAAAAAAATCATTCTTTTAAATTATCTGCCTGGAATTCCATCTAACTCACTCTTGCTAGATGCCATTACTGTATGATTAGTAATTTGGGAATAGGGTTATGTTGCCTTGGGTTTTTTGTGTTTCTTATGTTACTGTTTTGAGATTTACAAATCTGGATTTTTGTTTCACTGCTTGACATTTTGCCAGCTATATTCTTTAAGTCAACACATTTGCACTCTTCAAATGGTACTAGGGTGCAATAGAGTTTAAGTACATAGTTCAGAAAATAATTCCCCAGTCCCAGGTTGCCTTATAGGTCTCTATATTATCTCAGAGTAGACTATTAACCATGAGACCAACCACAGCTACTAGATAATGCCACTATGCAAATGTCATGTTTGCCAATTAACAACAGTGTCCCCTTTGACCTCAATACATGTTAAGAATTTAACCAATCAAGGATAGTATGGTGAATACTGGGATTTTAGTTGCTAAGATAGGGGTTGGGAAAAGTAGAATGGATAGAGTACTGAACTGATTTTGGAAAGAAAAAAAAAATCATGTAACTGGGACACTATTAAAGAGTGCTAAAGCTATGTATGGTTGTAATTAAGAGGTTAAAAGAGAGCAGAGCAGTGGTGATTCAAGCCTTTAATCCCAGCACTCGAGTGGCAGAGACAGGCGGATCTGAGTTCCAGGCCAACCTGGTCTACAAAGTGAGTTCCAGGCCAGCCAGGGCTACAGAAAAACCCCATTTTGAAAAGACATATCCTCCTCAGTTTACCTCTTACCAGAATCTTTACTTACATGGAAAAGAAATTATAAGGTAGGTGTTGGTGGCACACGCCTTTAGTCCCAGCATTCGGGAGACAGAGGCAGGCGGATCTCTGTGAGTTCGAGACCAGCCTGGTCTACAAGAGCTAGTTCCAGGACAGCCTCCAAAGCCACAGAGAAACCCTGTCTCAAAAAAACAACAAAAATAAAATTGTTATTTGGGTTTGGGGGGGGGGGGGCGCTTGAGAAAGGGTTGCTCTGTGTAACAGCAGTTGGCTGGCTGTCCTGAAATTCACTCTGTAGACCAGGCTGGCCTCAAACTCAGAGATACGCCTGCCTCTGCCTCCCAAGAAATTGATACTTGTTAAGAGTTGCATAAGCCGGGCATTGGTGGCACATGCCTTTAGTCCCAGCACTCGGGAGGCAGAGGCAGCCGGATCTCTGTGAGTTGGAGGCCAGCCTGGTCTCCAGAGCGAGTGCCAGGATAGGCTCCAAAACTACACAGAGAAACCCTGTCTCGAGGAAAAAAAAAAAAAAAAAAAAAAAAAAAAAAAAAAAGAGTTGCATAAATGTTATCCCCTCCAAAAACATTATATTCTGGAAACAAATTGTTTTAATAAGACTACTAATATACATACAATAAAAACACACAACTGAAACACTTTACAGGGCTGAAAATACAGCTTAAAGTAGTACTATGTATACATACTATGTGAGATCTTCAACTAGTAATTCACACACATACAAAGCCAAAATCTTATAAAGAACTGATACTGAGCTAAAGAGATGATGTCTCCATGGTTAAGAGCACTACATACTCTTCCAGAGGACTCAGAACCCACATTGGGCACCTGGTAGCTGCCTGCTGCCACATATGGAAGGAATCCAAAGTCCTCTTCTGACTTCACAAGCACTCACACTTGTGGCAAATATTCACACAAATGCATATACATAAACAAAACAAATGATTATTCTTTTAATTAATTCAGTATCAAGAAATAACATTACTCATGCTTTGGTTTCAAGACAAGGTCTCATTTACCACAACCTGGCCTCAAACTAGCTAAGGGACCATCAGAGCTTGATGAATTCCTGATCTTCCTCCCTCTGCTTCCCAAGTATTGCAATTACATTCTTGTACCACCACAGCCAGGTTATTTGGTGATGGAGATCATCTTGGAATCTCAAGTTTGATAAATGGTAGACAAGCCATTATCAACTAAGCTACATCCCCAGGCCACTTAATGTACACAAATTTAAAAGTTGAAGCCTCATGAACTTTCTCCCTTCTAAGTATATACATACATATACATACTTTTATAGATATATATACACACACATACACGTGTTAAATAATAAAAGGAGGCCATGAACTTAAAGGGACAATGGGGAAGGGTTGTGAGTGGGAGGGTTTAGAGAGAGGAAAGAGAAGAGGGAAATGACATAATCATAATCACAAAAGATAAAAAAAAAAAAGTGAAGCATACCAATTTATACATACTGGGTTTCCTCACAAAATTTAAGGGGGCTATTCAACAACTCAGTACACAGGGTCTTTTTTGTGTTTTAAGGGTTGGTAAAGGTAAATTTTAAACTAGAATTGTACTGCAAACAGGATGGACTAATTGAGACAAAATTTAATTCAAGTCAACTCATTCACTGAATGGCCAACATAAACTATTGGGCTAAGCAGTGGAAGACACAAGGCACAGTGAGCAGTCAGTTCTGACTTTAACAACAAGCTAATAAATAACCCTAAAACTAGGTTAAAGACAAAAGATCCTTTCAAGAAACTTTAAAATATAACTTTTCTCACAAGTATTTACTATTAGAAAAAGTCCCAGTAAGGTACAGTGGTCACATGCTCTGTAATTTCAGCACTCAGGATGCTACTGCTAAAGTTCATGGCCTCCCTGGGATACAGAGCACAACTGCTGAAAAAGCCAAAAAGCAATCAGGAATGGTGTCCTTTATCTGTAATCTGAGCACTTTCGAAGTGAGGCAAAGGATTACAAAAATCAAGCCATTCATTGCTGTATTGAGAATTATAGGCCAACCTTAGCTATGTAAGATCCTGTATCAAAAACACAAACACCAACATTATAAAGGTTCAGATAAAGGAAACAGAGGGGAGGAAACAGAATAATAAAAAGGGCAGTGGTGGACACACATTTAGTCCCAGCACTCAGGAGGCAGAAGAGGCTGATCTGAGTTCAAGGCCAGCCTGGTCGGTCTACAGAGCAAGTTCCAAGGAAGTCAGGGCTACACAGAGAAACTCTGTCTCAAAAAAATAAAATTAAAAATAGTCTATCCCTGAACTAGTCAATAAATGACAGAACCTAGAAAATAGGACTCCAGGTCTTTAACCCTGCTTAAGGCCAAGTGAGTAATGTATATGTATAATCTCAGCACTGAAGCACTGACAGGGGAGGCTGAGGCAGAAGATCACAAGCTTAAAGTCAGCTTGGGTTTTTACAAAGCAGGAGCCTATCTCAAACTTAATCTCTCCCTCTCCCTTCTTCACAGCTCTAAGAAAAAAGAAAAAGAACACCAATCTCTCTCCAACTTTCCCAAAGGATTTACTAAATAAATATACAAACTGTTACCTACTCTCAAGTGACTTCTCCTTGAGTCCTTTTATATATCCACAAAGATATATAAAATTTCTGGTTTACACTACAATACAGGCATAGTTTTAATGTTGTTTTTAAAACTCTCAGTGTTTTATCTAAATGAAGTAATTATGAAGCCTCTTAGGAGATGCTTAGTTTATCCTTATTTCTTACACATAACACTACTAGGCTCTTTAAATCCTACAGATGACTTAGTTCAATGTAACAACATCATGAATAAAATTGAATGTGTTTATGGCAATGGACCAAAAACAACATTCTGGAAAAACTTGAAATTACCTTATAAAATTTCACTTTTTAGAACAGGGCTTTTATACTATGATCCATAATTATCAAGTAGCTGGCTAATAAGCTATCCTTTAAAATGAGAGTAGTCACTGTTACTTTAACATTTTCAAACTCTCATTAGTCCAAAACACAAGACTACAATACTTGAAGTTACTTTTAATTAAGCAGAAAATAAAACTACCTTCAAAATCTAATACAGAAAAATAATAGAATTTATCATTATTTCTCCCTGCCTTAAAGGCACACATATGATGGGAGGAGGAGCAGGAGACACATTTGCCACAGCATGTGTGTAGAAATGACAGACTTGTGATTCTCTCCTTCAGGCTATAGGACCTCTAGAGATCAAACTCAAGCTGCCAAACTTGAACCATTATGTACTGAACCATCTCACCAGTCCTAACTGTTTTAAAGGTAATTTTCCTAACTATTTACAACAAAATAACAAGCCTCACAATTGTATGTTCAACTTTCTAGAATCACAAAATCTTCAGACTTAGAACTAGTTATATCAAACCATAATACAGGTCTTAATAACCTATACTGGGAAAAATCAGTAATATAGTCAAAATTTGTTCCTCTCAACTCAGGACCCCAAGTTTCCAAATACACTATTGTCTTCTTAGCAAATCAATTATTTGGAAGGTTCTACCTTAACAGGACTAAGATCAAAACATTTGCAGTCACTTTTATGCTCCCCCCTTTGGGGGGCAGGGGTGAGACATCTAATTTACTCAAATAAAAGTCTTTAAAAACTACTTGAATTTGGAACTTCGGGTTCCAAAATCATTTCAGCACTGACCTCCTAATATTGTCAGAGCCTAACCTTAACATTTTTCCAGAGTTCTGTTTAGTAAAGTCCTGAAAGGGATCTGTAACACTCTTACACATAACCAAAGATTAAACTAAGAAACTTAAAATACCGAATGATCAAGCTTCAGTCACTGCCAGGCATGGTAGCACAGGCCTTTAATCCCAGCACTCAGAAGACAGATCAAGGAAGATCTCAAGATTTCGAGGCCAGCCTAGTCTATACAGAGTGAGTTAGTTCCAGAACAGCCATGGCTACAGAGAAACCATTGGAGGGGGGAGGCGGGGCAAGACCGGCTGTCACAAATCTGCATTACCTTCTTCCATTCCTTCCTATCAATTAAATCATTAAATCAATACAAGAGACAGTATTTGGTATAAACAGTCATAGCTGGGCTACCCAGGTGGTAAAACAGGTTTAAAAAAAAAAAAAAAAAAGAAAAGCCACTTGCTATATAAGCTTAGAGATTCAAGTTCATTTTTCAGAAGCCACAAAAAATGTAGAAGGAGAGAACATACTTTTCTTCCAACTTCTATACACACATACCATGTACACACACACACACAAAAAAATGTCAGCCTCCCTAAGTCTCAAAAATTCTTAGCTGGAAATTGTGCTTACCATTCCATTTTAAAGACTTGGAAATAAGTGGATTCCGGTTTTAAATTATAGAGACTAATAGCAAAATACCTTTGTTTGATCCTTATGGCTCAATTCAAAATTAGAGAAAAAAAACTTAAAAGCCTCACAGTAGCCGGGCGTTGGTGGCGCACGCCTTTAATCCCAGCACTGGGAGGCAGAGGCAGGCAGATCTCTGTGAATTCGAGGCTAGCCTGGTCTCCAGAGCTATACAGAGAAAACCTGTCTTGAAAAAGAAAAAGAAAAAAAGCCTCACAGTAGCTAAGTATTTATCAGGTAAATTAGAAGTTCATTCAACACATAAATCTAAGCAAATAAAACAACTTCTAAATGATCAAATAAGTCAATCAAGCTATAAGTAACCCTTTACAAACAAGTTTCACTAGTCTCCAAGCAGTTAATACACCAAATTTAAACCTCAAAAAAGGATAAATTATCTATAATGTGAGTAATTCTGACTTTCAATAATACTGTGAAACAGTAAAAAACGAGAAAAGCACCTTGCCCTCCTAGTTTACATGAAGATGGGCTTAAGAAATTAAGTGGTGGCCAGGCATTGGTGACTCACACCTTTAATCCCAGCACTCTGGAAGCAGGGGCAGGTGGTTCTCTGTGAGTTCGAGGCCAGCCTGGTCTACAAAGCGAGTGCCAGGATAGACTCCAAAACAATACAAAGAAGCCCTATCTCAGGAGGGGGAAAAAAATGGCGATTTCAGGCTCTGATGAACTAGATAGAACATCATATGGACTAAAAGAAATGTAAGAATATAGAAAGCAAGTTGATCACTATATACAGTAGTCAGACAAAGGATAGTCAGAGAAAATCTATCTTATCAGGTAACGTCGGAGTTACAACTGAACTCGTCAGGTGCAATACTGCACAAAAACAGCCACAACTTGTTGAGACTAAAGTAGGGTGATCCCTGGAGCCCAAGAGTTTCCAAGTCAGTCCTCTCCCTGTAAGGAAAGAAAATGGAGAGAAAGGGAGCAGAGGTAGATGGGCTAATGAAAAACTACTGAAGAGACAACCTAAAGGCAAGGTAACTGGTGTTTTCCAAGGGGAAAAAAAGATAACTAGAGGCCTATGAAAACTAAGACCACAAAGTTGCAAGAGAAAATAAAAAATGTAAAGATTTACATAATAGTATGTTTAGTTCCAAAAAACAAGACACTGAAGGCTTTTAAGCAAAAAATTTGCCTTCTTTGTTTTTAATTGTGTGTGTCCACCACCATGTTCAACACAGGTACCCAGAAAATAGAGGTACCTAGGGTAGTTGCAACCAAACTTAAGTCCTCTGCAAAAGTCCACCTCTAAGCCATCTCTATAGTCCCAATTATTAGTACTTCTAAAGTATTATTATGCTGTGAATTAGCTATACAATACAAATGGTAAAGAAAGGAGGCTAATGCAGTCAGTCAAATGAAAATAAGGTGTGTATTCAACAAGTGTAGAAGCAATTCGATAGAAAAGGACATAAGAGATTTGAAGTGGAACAAATAGAATTGCTAATAGAGTCCATGGGGAATGGAAGCCAAAGATGATTCCCAGGTGTTTCAGTTTGATAAAGTAGATCAGGAAGTCATTTACTGAGACAAAAATGAACAGGAAAAAAGAGTAGAAAGTAAGGCAGACAATTTGCCTTGCATGCAGAAGACTCCCCTCAAAAGACAAAAGCTGTAGCTCAATGGTAGTGTTGTGCTTGCCTAGCATATCTGAGACCCCACCTCCAGCCCCAGGTTCAATCTCCAGGACTAAGAAAAAAAACAAAACAAAACAAAACAAAAAACCACACTGACTTGTGGTTGCCTTGTAAGTGTAAATAAGAACACAGTTTAACATGTGAAGAATTCAAAAGGATGGTTACATGATATGAAAATATGGGCTGGGCATTTAAGATTACCTAGATAGGGCCAGGCACGGTGATCCACACCTATAATCCCAAAATTCAGAGAGGGACTGCCACAAATTCCAGGTCTGATGACATATCTTGTTTGCAGGCCAACCAGATGCTGTCTCAAAATACAAACTTGCATGTATAAATATACCATTTAAAGCTATGATGCCATACCATAGACTACCCAAGTAATCATACCTAAGTATGATCCAAAAGTATAATACACTGTCTTAATTTTAAATGTTCCATGTATATACAAGGTGTGTAAAACACCACACATATGACACAAACTGCTCATTTCAGTCCTTTCTTTTTATATTTACCTATATATTTACCTCCAATTCTCTCTCTCCCTCTTGGCTGATTCCATGGTCGTCAATTTCCCATTTTGGGAAATTGTGTGTCTTTAGTTTCGGGTTGGTTTGTTTGTTTTGTTTTGGGGGGGTTACTGTTAAGACAAGGTTTCCTGGTTGGCCTGAACTTGCTATGTAGAATAGGCTGATCTTCAACTGTTTCCAAGGTACCTACCATGCATCAGGCCCTGTGTTCAATATACTGTTCAATATGTAAGAAACTATTTGTAAAAAAAATTAGAAGTTGGTATGGTAACCTAGACAATGTATCTATAACCCCAGTACTACACAGCTGAAATACAAAGATGTCAAGTTCCAGGCCAGACTGAGCTACACTGAGATACTACAAACAAAAAAAGAGAGTGGGGGTAAAAAAATGGAGGGCTCTTCTTCCAGAGGACCCAGGTTCAAATCCCAAGACTTCGTGGCAGACCACAGCTGTTTGTATATAACTCCAGTTAGTTCCAGGGGATCTGATACACCTTTTCTCTGACGTCCACCAACACCGGCATGCCCATGTTCACACATACATGGACATGCAGGCAAAGCACTCATACATCAAATAAGAACAATTAAAAAAAAACTTAAAATATTTTTTTAAAAAGAAAAAGTGCAAGGACATTAGGTTTTGGTTTTTTTTAAAAAGATATGAAGACGAGCTGACTAGGGAGGCAAACACCTTCCTTCAACCTCAGCACTGGAAAGCCAGAACCAAGAAGCAAGAGGATCATCCAAGTTCAAGATCAGCCTGTTCTACATAGTGAGTTCCAGGCCAGCCAGAGGTACATGGCAATACACATATACATACACACACTAAGAAATGAGTAAAGGGTGTTTCATATTCTAGATTGGTCATACTTATGACATTACATATTTAAATGTGTTACTTTATTATAAACTACTTTCATTTACCTTTATTACAAGTATATGTTATTTTGATCTAATATGAAAGAGGGCATTTTGCTTCAAAAGAGACAGTTAATCTGTGTGTGCCTAGTGTACACTTCCACAGTGATTTTAAGGGAAGGCTTTACCCTGAATATAAGTGGTGCCAGAATAGAATTAAAGGAGAAAAGAAGAGAGCCAGTGGACTTGGTTGATAGTGCAAATATTCTCTCTGCTGAGATTTAAGCCATTCTGTTCTACCCTTGCATCATGATGAACTGAAGGCTAAAATAAACCTTTCCCTATTTGACATGGTTTCTTTGAGGTTTTTAATCACTACAAAAGTCTAACAGAGGACTCTTAAAAGGAGTTAATGAGCTATGGTTTGGTCAGTGGTGTATGCTTCCTCAGATGCTCTTTCTTTTTGTCTTGCCCTAGGCTCTATCTCCAGCTCCAAAATTACATGAAGTATGGTAACACTTGTACACCTAGAACTTGGAAAGCTGATGCTTACAAATTCTGGCCTAGCCTGAGCTATAAAGTGGAACCCTGTCTCAGAGGGGAGGGATGAAGGGAAAGGATGCAGGAGAGAGAAGGGAGGAGGGAAGGAGAAGAAAAGAGAAGAGAGAAGGGGGGGGGGTCCAAACAGAGGTTTCCACCTTATCACAACTTCTAGTGGACGGGAAAACTAAAGGGATAATTGCCACTATTAGGACATTGTTTCTACTGGAACAGAAATTACACTTGGCAGAAATTAGTCCCCAGCACCACCTCAAAAAAGAAAGGAAAAAAGAAAACAAAAACCAATTCAAATTCTGGTTTTGTCACCTAACCCCTTAAGTGAATTATTTAATCTTGACCTGAATTTCCTTTTTTTTTTTTTTTTTTTTTTTTTTTTTTTTTTTCTCTGTGTAGCTTTGAAGCCTATCCTGGCACTCGCTCTGGAGACCAGGCTGGCCTCGAACTCACAGAGATCCACCTGCCTCTACCTCCCAAGTGCTGGGATTAAAGGCGTCCACCAACGCCGGGCTCTGAATTTCTTTGTATGACTGATTTTAGGTATCTCATTTTAGTTAATGTTCACAAGAATTAGTTATGGTTGGACAGGAGGAATGATTTACAAGTTAAGAGCACTTACTGCCCTTACAGAGGACTTGGGTTTGATTCCCAGGACCCATATGTTCATGAATGATGACTATCAACCTACAAACTGTTATCATATTCACCTAGGAAAATAAAATTTATTTGCTGCCCAAGATGAAAGTATCTTCTAAAACAGAATAGCATTTTGCTTTTCTCATTAACACCTTAAAAACTAACAAGTACAGAGACACATGGGTTCAGAAGAAAAACTAGTTGTTCAACCTTGGCATAGTGCCTGAAATCCCTGTGCCTACATTTTCTCAACTGTGAAGTGAGAGTAAGCAGACCTTCCCACAGAGGTGTCTACAGGACTAAAATTTAAAAGATTTGGGAATACCCTAGGACATGCTATTAACACCAATAAACAGTACTTACTAGTTATTAAAAATAAGCAGTACTTATCAATTAGTTAAGATTTATTCATTGTTGAAGATGGTAGAACACCCTGTGATCTCAGCATCTGCCCATCTGAGGCAAGATATCAGAGGTCAGCCTGAGTTACAGTTAGTCAGCCTGAGATATGCGCTAAAATCCTGTCTCAAATGATTCACTCACTAAGATGAAGGTTACTATCTAAAATATGTGACTGCCTATAGCAACTAAGTTTTAATGGGCAAATATACCAGGTGTGGTAAAATATACCTTTAATCTCAGCACTAGGGAGGCTAGGCAGGAGGATTATAAATTCCAAGCCAGACTAGGCTACAAAGCAAGGGAGTGAAGGATGACACTGACTGTCTTCCTCACATTTAAATATTTCTCTGAAGATACACATTGGAAAAAGCATATCAAAACTACTGTTTCTAAATTGGACAACTAGAGGCTAGAGAGACAACTAGTGGTTATAAGAGCCCTTGCTTCTGCAAAGGACAGGTTCCCAGAACCCACAACTGCCTGTAACTCCAGCTCCATGGGATGAGACCTTTGGCCTCTAGCATGCACTTACAGAAAAACAAATTATAAAAAAAAAAATTTAATGGGGGGGTTGCTGGAGAGAGTATGAGATTAAGAGCACTGGATGCACTTCTAGAAGACCTGTGCACTAAGTTCCCAGTACCCACATGCCAGTTCACAAGTGTCTGTAACTCTAATTCCAGGAGATCCAATACCTTCTTCTCATCAGGCACAAACATGTGCACATACAATTATACAGGCAAAACTCACATATTAAAAAAAAAAAAAGTAAAATCTTTCCTTTCAATTCATTTACTATGCTAACTGAAAAACCAGTGAAGAGCATAAGCAATAAACAAGACTGGGGTTATAGCTGGGCAACAAATTACTTGTCTAGAATGTAAAATCTCTAGGTTCATCCCTTAATATGGCCCCTAAAAGAAAAGAAAACACCTTACTTCCACAAGTCACACAGCAGAGGGAAAGTTATTAAGCCTACTGAGTCCATAAAAATACAGAATATACTCTCCCCAAAACTATGTAACACCCACTCTACTTTTGTGGGACAAAGATTTTGACTATGTGAAAAGACTTCCACAAATCTTTTGATCAAGTATGGATTGGATTCCTTTTTGTCTTAATTTCATAAACTTAGAGACATGCATCTAAAAAGACAAAGTGTTTGAAACTTGGTAATTAAAGATATACCTTTCCTTCATCTTAGATCACCTGCTCTAGGAGATCCACATTGATTGTGGCTCTATCTGGCATCAACAGATATTTAATGAAAGACCTAAAGGAAGCCAGAACATCAGCTAAGCTGCTCCTAATATATTTTAGGGAGGTTTCTGAGATTTTTTTCAAAAAGAGTAAGGTGAAAAGCAAAAAAATTAGATTAGCTGCTTCCTGAGGAGGCAGAAGCAAGAGGATCATCACAAGTTTAAGATCTGTCTGAACTGCACAACAAATTCCAGACCAGCAAAGGTTAAACATTGAGATAGTAAGATGCTGTTTCACAAATGTACACACACACAAAAAAAATCAAAACAATATGGTCAAAACACAGGATCATCTGACCTGTACTCAAATATCTCTCACTTCACTTTCAAATTAAACTGTCCCATCTTTCGGTCTTTCTCCTTAAATGTTTTGTTTTTTTACCTTCTGTTGTATATCCAACTCACCAGCAGCTTTAAAATCAAAACCTATGTAGTAATATCAGGCCAAAATCACAGAGAAAGTAAAGCACAACAAATATTTAGATCCATATTGGTAAGAGACTATGGTTAAAGTCACATTTTAAATTGTAACCAAGCAAAGTTATCATCCAAATAGCTATTAACAAATAGCAAAACTAAACAACCTCTATTAATACAATCAGGGTGAACCAAAGTGTGTGTATGTGTGTTTGTGGGGGGGGGGGGTAGATGATGTTCAAGTAGAATGAATTAAAAGTGGTGTCCACAAGAAGATAGTTGGTAAATCAGAACATTCAGAGTATAGACCATGCTGGGTAAAGCTAGTATGAATGAGTTTAAAAGCATTATTATGAGTGCACGTGGGGAGAGGGGGTTAGCACGATTTTAATCCTAGCACTGGGAAGGCAGAGACAGATGGATCACAGCCTGGTCTGATTTTCAAGACAGCCTCCAAAGCTACAGAAGTCCTCTCTTGAAAGAAAAAAAAAAAAAAAAAAGAACGAAGGCTTTCAGGACTGAACACTTTTAATCCCAGAACTTGGAACTTGCCAGCCTGGTCTACAGAGCTAGTTCCAGGACAGGCTCCAAACCCTGTCTCTAGAGAAAAAAAAAAATGAGTGCAGACTTGAGAATACCACTCACGACTAGAGCTTTGTCTAGCATGAAAGAAACCCATCCCTAATACATAAAATAGGGGCAGGGAGCTTAAGAGTATGAGCACAGTCAGATCACTTGGATTCTAATTCTAAGCAAGCAACTCTGTTCCAGCCTCAACTCTCCTAAATATTAATTTCCTTACTTACTCCTCTATAATTATACTATCCTCATAGTATTAAGAATGGATACCGAGCCAGCCATTGGTGGCGCACACCTTTAATCCCAGCACTTGGGAGACAGAGGCAGGCGAATCTCTGTGAGTTCAAGGCCAGCCTGGTCTCCAGAGTGAGTGCCAGGACAGGCTCCAAAGATACACAGAGAAACAGGGGGGGGGGGGGGGGATTGTTCCCAGCACTCAGGAGGCAGAAGCAGGTGGCCCTATGAGTTGGAGGACAGCCTGGCCTACAGAGTGTATTCCAAGACAGCCAGGGGTAGACAGAGAAACCCAGTCTCAAAAAAGCAAAATCACAAAAAAAGTAGGCAGCAAAAGACAGCACCATAATCTATAACTTCAATTATTAAAACACCTCATTTAGAACATGAGTAATAGAAACTGAAAGGGGGGGATTGGTCCAAGCAGTGCTAAGTACTCAGGAGTGATACTATAAAGTTCAATTTCCAGAAAGTAAAATATTGGAAACCTGTCAAAATTAGATGGGATGGAGATGTAGCTTAATTGGCAGAATGCTTGCTTTAACTTGCACAAAGCCATAGGTTCAAACCTGTGGGAGTAGAGAGGCATACCTGTAATTCCAGCCCTGGAAGATGCAGAGGCAAGCGATCAGAAGTTTAAAGTCATTTTGGCTTTGAAGCCACCCTGGACTACCTGGGGCTGGAGAGATGGCTCTGGGATTAAGAGCACTGGCTGCTCTTCCAGAGGACCTCGATTTAGTTTCCAGCACCCATTTTAGATCGGCTCATAACTGCCTATAATTCCAGGGGAGTGACATCCTCTTCTGGCCTTGACAGGCACTGACACACACTTTACATTTTCTGGTGTACATGTGGTTTTTTTGTTTTATTTTGGGGGTTTCATTTTATTTCATTTTTGTTTTTTTGTTTTGTTTTGTTTTGTTTTTTTGAGACAGGTTTTCTCTAATAGCCCTACCTGTCCTGGAACTAGTTCTGTAGACCAGGCTGGCCTTGAATCAAAGAGATTCACCTGCCTCTGCCTCCTAAATGCTGGGATTAAAGGCATTGTTCTTGTTCTTCCTAACTAGGTTTATATGTGCAGTCCTGACTGTCCTGGAAATCAGTTCTGTAGACCCTGGTGGCCTAGAAGTCAAGAGATCACCTGCCTCTGCTGGGATTAAAGGGGTGCACTACCAAGCCCATCCAGAGTACAATCAGTTGTTGACCAAGTCCTATAAACAAAAATCCCAATAAACCACCAAGGAGTCAAGTGTCCAAAGCTGGTTCTTGATATTGTTGCTTGGAAATACTGGAAATTTCAAGATCACAAGAAACCAAATGTGAGCCAGGTAGTGGTGGCACATGCCTTTAGTCCCAGTACTGGGGAGGCAGAGGCAAGCGGATCTCTGTGAGTTCAACACCAGCGTGGTCTACAAAAGCTAGTTCCAGGACAGCCTCCAAAGCCACAGAGAATCTGTCTAGAAACCTGCCCCCCCAAGAAGAAATCAAATGTGGTTTTCTATGAATAAAAGTCAGGCAATAGCCGGGCATTGGTGGCACACCCCTTTAATCCCAGCACTGGGAGGCAGAAACAGGTGGATGTCTGTGAGTTCAAGGCCAGCCTGGCCTCCAGAGCAGTGCCAGGATAGGCTCCAAGCTACACAGAGAAACCCTGTCTAGAAGAAAAAAAAAAAAAAAAGTCAGGCAATAATTTAATTTCTGCTGGGGTTTTTTTGTTGTTTTGTTTTGTTCCCACCCACCCAGTACTTTCTGTTTGGCTGGTCAGAAACTGATGATGTAGACCTACCTCTGCCTCCTGAATGCGGAGATAAAAAAGGCTCACGCCACCACATCAGACCAAGTTCAATTAAAGGTACACACTTTATACAAAAAAATTTCAAAAGCCAATTAATAGGAATGCATGGAATACAGGCTGTTGGATCCCAAGTGATAAATGAATGTTCTCATCAGTTTGTTAAAATACTGCATAAAATGGCCTGGTGTGGCAGCACACAGATGAATTTCAGCCCTGAAATTGAAGTCAGGAAGACCAAGTTCCAAGCCAACCTCAATGATTAACTGTCTCAATTTTCTTTTAATTTTTAAGAACTACTAAAGATCTTCTAACACAGAAAACACATATAATCCAGTTTGTTAGAACATAGGGGATTGAACTCTAATCCCAACTTCAGAGCAGAAAATAATTCATAGAGTCTACTGCTTCTTCCTTTTTTCAGAGACAGGGTTTTTTGTGTAGCTTTGGCTGTCCTAGAACTAGCTCTGTAGACCAGGTTGGCCTCAAACTCAGAGATCCTCTGCCTCAGAGCACAAGGATTAAGGGCATACACCACCACCAGCCAGCTACACTCCTTCTTTTGCTTTAAAGGAACTAACAGAACTCAACAGGTTAGTAAGGGGAGGAAACTGCTTAGAAATAAATGAACAACTTACTAAAGTTAGCATGTCTTTGGATGAATGTTGAAAAATGACAATCTTCTATCTCAGAACAGGTTATTAGGTGAAATAAATTAAATGCAGCCATATTAATCATTTACTAATTGTGTATTAACTGTCTCAATTTTCTTTTTATTTTTAAGAACTACTAAAGATCTTCTAACTTAAGATCATTCACTTAAGTGAATTTTTAAAATATACTCCAGAATGCCAACACACTGAAAAATTATAATAGTAAATAAAAACCATTCAGCCCTAAAAAATTCAGTTATCACTAAAAATTCTTACATTTGTTAAAAGAATTAAAAAACTATGAACTTAAGCCAGCACAACATTCCTGGGGGGAGGGGACTATGTAATCATTATGCTAGTTTAAAGGTTTTTAAGCCAACTTGCTTTCTTTGCTTCTTTCCCAAAAATGTTTAGGAAACTGAGGAGTATGAAACACAAATTGCTTCAATAAATTGTTTCAAAAACTTAATGTCTATAAAGGGTTAAAATAATAGGAACAGTTGTGCCTTAAAACAAGCTATTTCAGAAGATATCAGCTTTAAAACCAAGTTTGTATGATTTTGTTTTACCTTATTCTAAACTAGATCACTAAACCACGTGTGTAGTAATGTTGTCTAACCTCACATTTAGGAATTAAACTAGGAATCAAGACACAGACGTTTAAAATGTAAAACCAACCAGGTATGTGAAATGTATATTTTTTTCTAGGTTTCTACTATTCTGTTATTCAGTCTTAAAGTAAATACTGACCAGATGCATCTGTCTTTAGCTTTAAAAACACAAAAAACTTCTGACTTAAAATTGTAGTAAGTTTGAAACATTTGTAAGCCTTAAAATCTCTATTTCCATTTACTATATAGGTAATGACTATTCTCAAATATCCAGAAACTGAATCTAAAGCAAATTTTTTTTCAAGAACTGAAAGGTTTCTAAGAATAACACAGGATCAATTTGACTCATATTACAGTTTACAAATGAATATCTAATTTGCTCACCATAAGAGTACTTACAAATTCCAAGAGGACTGCACAGGAAGGTGTTGTTTTTTTCTCTATAAGCTTTATGTTTTCCAGTTTGTTTTTTTATTTTGTATCCTCTGAAATATCCAAGTTCTTTGAAGATACTTAACCTATGACTATTTGACATAGAGTTATTTGAAGTCAGCTACCCATATTTGTTTTGAAGTTTTCATATGGCTATATCCAGAATTAGCCAAGGTTCCTTGGATTCAAGAGCAAGGTCTTCTTTACTATTCCATGTATTTGTCACTGTACTTATCCACTCCAGATGAAATATCCAATTTATGTGCAAAAAGCAGAAACAAAAAGAAAATTTCACATCTGAAGATTACTTCTAAACATCAGCATGTACAGAGACACAAATAGCTATCTCAATACTACCATGCTGGTGTGAAACTGGAACATCTTACATTCCCAAGTAAATAAAAGATAAAAAGAAAAACACTGTATTTTTTCAATGTCTTCATTTAGAAAAGCTGTCCCATCGTAATATGAAAAGAGCTGAAGTCAAAAATTACTAAAACTTTCAATAAAGGTAAAAAGAACTGCCACGAAACTTCAGCAATATTTCAACAGTAATTTGTAACTACTCAGTACACAAATCAAACATATCTTACAGTTTTGGCTGAAGAACACCAACAGGAAAGGGGGGGAAGAGGCAAAAATAACACCAGATGAAATACTTTAACCACTTATATAATCCGTTTGAACCAAAATACTGAAGAAATGACTGGGTCTTTAGTAGCTCGTTGAATTTGTTCACTACTATCAATTCACTTCGGAGATGATTCTTGTCAATTTTAATAAACTTCTGGGGCAAAATTACCCAAAAAAAAAAAAAAAAAGAAAAGAAAAACAAAACAAAACTGTAATTCCAAAATGGCCTCTTGAAATACCCGGGGCCTTTTAAACAAAACCTAGAAGATGAATCTTCATATCTGTTTAATTCAATCACCTGTAAGTTATAAAAAAAAAAAAGTAAATCACAATTTTGATTTTTCAAATAAAAATCAACCCCCACTTTGGGAAAAAAAAAAATCAACCTCTGTCTCGAACTCATGTCTGTACAGTCCTAAAAACAGCTTGGTAAAGAGCCTTTTCCTAACCCTCGGCAAAAGCCTACTACTGAATGGAAAGGACTTCCAAGCCGAGGGGCAGAAAACGGTGGGTGAACCACTGAGCAAAGTTCTGATCTGAACTGGAGACTGGGTGCAGGCAGAGCACTGGAGGTTGCTATGTGCAAAACTTCAAAACTTTTCGAGCAAATATCAAACCTGTGAAACTGGCACACCACCATCTCACCATTGATCTTCCCAATTCTACCCCATGTGCGGAAGGAAAACAAATGGACAGGTGGTGCTGCCACGGAGCGTTAGTAAACGTAACTCCGAGGAGAGGCAGAGAGAGCCAGCGTGACGCTCCTTCCAAGACGCAAGGTCTGAGAGAACGGGGCACCTGGATTTCCCCTCCAAGGCTGGCTAGGAAGGGGCAAAGAGATCCCTAAAATTCGCCTGAGAGGCGACTTCCGGGCCTCAGGGAGCAGCAGGGGGATAAAGGTGCAAAATCCCCATTTCCTTGAATTAAGCAAACAGGTTTCGGTCCGAACTCCAGGTGTGGGAGACTCGGCACCCCACTCGGACACCGCGTTAGGGACGGTGTTCTCCCCGAAAACCCCCGGGTTCCCGTCGGACCCGGAGCCCACACGACTTGGGAGCGCAGGGAGCGCTTGCTTGCTTGCTGGCTTGCTGGCTTGCTTGCTTGCTTGCTTGCCTCGGAGTGCGCCTGACTACCGCGGCAGCAACTGCCACGGCGCCGGGCGCCGGGCGCGGCGGGGAGGGCGAAGCTCGGGCGAGCGGACCGCCGCAGGCCCCGGCTCGGCCGCGACTCCCCCGGCCCCCGGGCCGGCTCGCTGGGGCCCGGGCCGGCGCGTGCCGGGGCCTGAGGCAGCCCGACGCCGCGGGCGCCCCGGCCGCTCCCGGCCTCCGCCGAGCACCCCGCGGCCCCCGAGGCCCGCCGCCCACCTCTCCCCACGGCCGCCTCCGCTCCGCCGGGCTGAGTCAACGCCGAGGGCGGGCGCCCCGCGCCCCACGCCGCCCCCCGGCCGCCCGCAGCCTCACGCCTCGCGCCACCAACGCCGCTCCCGACCCCTCCAGCCCCAACGCCGACACGGGCACCCCCCCGTCGTCCCCGGGACTCCGCCACGGGGCCCCGGGGACCGCGTTACCTTCTGCCCCACCAGAGGTGCCCCTGGCCTGGGGGTGCCGCTGCGCTCGATCCCGGGAGGAGGTTTTCGGTACTTTGAATAATCCCCTTTTGCCGCTTTTCCCTCCCCCACAACCAGTCTCAGTCCCAAAATGGCGCCGACCCGATCCGCAATGTTCTGGGCCAAGTCTCGCGAGATCGTGGAAGGTGGCGAGGCGGGGAAGGAACTGGAGAGGTTGAGAAGTAAAGAGAAGGAAGGCGGGGCGAGGGGGAAAGAGGAGGAAGAAAGGGTGTGGAAGGAGCCGTGCAAACGAACCCACTGGGCGGGGCAGCAGGAGGAGGGCCTCCACTACAGAACCTTCTGGCCCAAGTAACCGCTCACGCCCCGGTCAGAGAAGCTCCGCCCTCTACGTCGGGCGCCTGGGGGAGGGGATGGGCGTGGCCGGCTCGGGGGCGGGGCTTTGAGGAAGACCCGGAGGCTGGGCCGCGCGGGGGGCGGAGGCTCGGCGCGGTGACGTCAGGAGCAGCTGGAGCCGGGGATTACCCCCTGCTGCTGACGTGAGGACGGTGAACAATCCCGAACGTTCGGAGGAAGGGGGAATTCCCGGCCGTTCCCCGAGGAGCGCCCCTCTCCAGCCGCGGGCCCTCCCCGAGCTCGGGACGGTGGGGTGGGGAGGGCACGAGCGAACCAGCGAGGGAGCCAGCGAGCGAGGGAGCCCGCTGGGTGCGCGGCGCTCCTGCGTCTGCCGGGCGGCGGAACCCAGAACGGCCGTGGCGAGCCGCGCTCGCTCGGCCACAAGCTCGCCCCTCGCTCGGCACGGGCACTCACGCGGCGTGGGCGGAGCCGGCCCAGCCAGGGCCCGAGTGATTGGGCGCCGCGCGGAGCGTGCCGGACGTTAACACGCGGAAGCCGAGTTAGGGACGCGAGGCTTGGCCGGAGCCCGGCTCTCCCTGGAGTGCGAGCGGGCTGCTAGGTGGCGTCGCACTAATACTCGTGTTTTCTAACAGTTTCAGTAGGTGGCTCTTTCCAGCAGTTATCCTGGGAATCCGCATAGCACAAACCATTGCTGTTTTAAGTAGGTAGGTAGGTAGGTAGGTAGATAGATAGATAGATAGATAGATAGATAGATAGATAGATAGATAGATAGATAGACTCCAAAGGTACAGAAAAACCATGTCTCAGACAAAAAAAAAAAAAAAGTGGAGGAGAAAAATTAAAGGTTATGGCATTAAGCTTCCCTAAACGTGGTAACTGAAGGTTGTTCACTTTGAAAAAGGTGACGTTCTCATTCCAAGAGAAGAAACATGTGTTTAAAAGAAACAAGAGGGTAGGGGGAGCGTCTTAACGAGAGAAATATCTGCCTCTACCTTCGCCCGAGCCACGGGAGCGTCATATCGTAGAAACTAAGTTTTTATATACATTATGGGGTTTGTAGTTTGGTACAATGCTCCCAAAAGTTCGCCAAAAGGCTGCTGCAATGTAAACTCACCCTAATTTGCACTTCAACCTTTATTCATCATTGAGATTGCCACCTTGGGCAATTAATAAATGTCCCCTGCATACACTGGGAAAGGATTTAAAACTTACTGAATTCTATCTGGTTTAATCTTGTACCAATGTCTAAGGTGTGGCCGGAATTCTCCTTATCCCTTTGAAGCCACAACACCTGGTTTTTATGTTCCTGGTTCTGGACAGAATAGAAAAAAAGGTGGAAATTATGGGGACATGAGAAGAAAAAGGAGCCTCTCTCACTGAGAGCCAAGAATTGCAGTGCAAGGAACATCACTAGCCTTGAAGTTTACCTTTTTATAGAAAACTATCCCAAGAAAGTTAAAATACTCTGGAGTCAGCAGGGTGATGGTGGCATATGCCTTAATTCCAACACTGGGGAGGTGGAGGCAGGCCTGGTCCACAGAGTGAGTTCCCAGACAGTCAGAGCTACACAGAGAGACCCTGTCTCCAAAAACCAAAAGAGAAAAGTATCCTGGAGTCATGGGTCACACCTGTACTCCCAGCATTTTGTAAGCAGATCACTATGAGTTCCAAGCTAGCCTGGTCAACATAGTTAAATTCCAGGCCTGCCAGGGCTACAAATAAGACCCTGTCTCAGACTTAAAAGAAGAAAATTAAAATAGCAATGAACTATGAATGTGTAAGGGCTCAGTGCTGGTAACGTTGGGTGTGGTCTTACTCCTTTCCCAGATATTTTCTAAAAATTTGAAACAAAGCTTACTTTTTTCTTAGTGATAACTCCCTAACTTCCCTTACAACTCTAGTGATTTGACGTTTTAACTTTTCAACTGCCCAGTGCATCTCAAGAACCACTCTGTGGACTGAGCAGTGGTGGCACATGCCTTTAATCCTAGAACTCAGAAGACAGAGGCAGGCAGATCTCTGTGAGTTTGAGGCCAGCCTGGTCTATAGAGCAAGTGCCAGGATAGGCTCCAAAGCTACACAGAGAAAACCGGTCTCGAAAAACAAAGAACCACTCTGTGATCTTATTTAAATTCCGTAGCAAGTCTTTAAGCTTAACCTCAAAACACACCAAAATCTTATATAGAGAACCTGTAAAGACAATAATGAGACTACCCCTGCTCCTGAGTGTGTTTTTCTTTCTCTGAGTCCTCTCTTTTTACCCACCCCTGTGAGCAAATCTATACAAAAATAAACAAACAAGCAAATAAACAAAATAAATGTATACTCTAACTCCACTTCATATTGTCTTGTCCTGAAATTCTTTCTGGAGTGAGGCAGAGGTGCCAGCATTACCCATAAGGGAGTCCCTACAGAGAGTTACTCTGGCTACTATTGCAGTACAGGCTATCTCTTAGTCAGCTTGCCACTGCAGTTCTGGCAGAAACCAAAAGAGCTAAGTTTTAAAGTTTGAGATTTGATGGTGCACATCTGTAGTTCAAGGCCATAAGACCCTGTTTCAAAGCATCAAAATGATAAAAGAGTTGCAAATGTTTAAGGGAAAACAAAGTACTTTTCTGGATGTCAGACTAATAAAAGCTTTTTAAATTATTCTTTATACCCGGTAAGAGCACTTTTAATCACAAAAAAAAGAGAAAAAAGTTAAATACAAGAACCCATTACCAGTTATACCAGACTTGCCATTGTTTTCTTTTACTTTTTTTTTTAATGAAGTCTACACAAGGCACATCACATACTAGATTAAGCTATACATGAGCATAACATTATACCATCTGAGGGAAGAGAACATGCACTTCTGTAACCAAGCTCTCTACAAGAATTTTTTTCTTTTGTTTGCAAGAAATTTTAATTAGACTGAGCGTTGGTGGTGCACACCTTTAATCCCAGCACTCGGGAGACAGAGGCTGGCAGATTTCTGTGAGTTCAAGGCCAGCCTGGTCTACTGAGTGAGTTCCAGGACAACCACAAAACTACACAGAGAAACCCTGTCTCGAAAAAAAAAAAGAAAAAGAAAAAATTTTAATTAGCTCTTTCAGCAACTTTATAGAAATTAGCCTCATACATCAACTAATATAGCCCAAGTATGCTATGCTGTATAGGCTATGATAAATTTTTCCCCAACTTACAGGTATGAGTGAAAACTGAGAAACCGAAATGTCCACTCACTGAGAACTGGTTTTAAAAAATAAAAAATGTGCATCAGCACTTGCCTAGCACATCCAAGACCTGGGGACTGGTACTCTGAAGGGCCACAAAATGGGTTTGTTTTTTCCTCTAATCACAGGTTTAAAAGGCAGAAATTTGGAAGTCAAGCAAAGCCAACATTTATTCAGAGGACAATTTTATTAGGGTTTAGAGAAAGACCTCCAGGAAGGTAAAGTGTAAATCTCAGCAGCTGCCTGGAGGAAAATAGAACTGAAAAGAAAAAAGGAATGCTTTTTCAATTAAGCCAACATGGAAGTCAAACACATGGTGGAGAGGAAACTCCAGGGAAAGAATAAGAAAGCTCAGAAAACCAGAAAAAGCATGGCTCCTAGGAAGAGTTCTAGGGGGTAGGGATTCTGGGTAAATCCTGGGTAAAAAAAGTAAAGGGCAGTAACTCATTAAAGGGGTAAGTATCCCACCGGTGTCTTCAGCATGGTTTAAACTGAGCCCATCCTAGTGGTTGTCTCACTCTCCCGTGGTTTCATAGCTGAAGTAACTACCATGTTGTGAGTAGTTTAAAATGTTAGGTCTCCAATGAAGCCAGAGATTCTTTACCAGAACCTTTCTTTTTTATTGTTGGTTTGGTTGGTTGGTTGGTTGGTTTTGTTTTGTTTTGTTTTGTTTTTCTTTATTTTGTTTTGGTTTTTTTTTTGAGACAGAGTTTGTCTGTGTAGCCCTGGCTGTCCTGGAACTAGCTTTGTAGCCCATGCTGGCCTTAAACTCATAGAGATGCCTCTGCCTCCTGGGTGTTGGGATTAAAGGCTTGCACCACCATCCCCAGTCCAGAACCTTTCTCCTTGACCATGAAAAACTAATTGTCTTAATGGAACTTTGCAGTCACTGTATCAGTATGATCCCCAGCCCCACAAAAAAAGGGGGGGCTTTTTTGCATTATACATTGCTGTGCATATATTTGAATACATGAAGTAGTATATATTTGAATATGCTATTTTATAATTAATGCTTAAAGCTTAATTGCCATGCTGGTGAAATGGCTTAGCAGATAAAGGTTCCTGCAGCCAACCTGAGTTCAACCCCTGAAACCCATGTTGTGGAAGAAAAGAAGCCAACTCTTACAGGTTGTCTTCTAACCAACACACAAATTCTCTCACTCATGCACACACACACAATAAAAGTAATTAAAATGTCCTAAAGTGTGCAACAACTAAAAGGAATAAAATATATATTTGATATAAACATTTGTATGGGAAACCTTTTAAAAATACTTGAAATTGCACCAGGTGTTGGTGGCACACACCTTTAATCCCAGCACTCGGGAGGCAGAGGCAGGCGGGTCTCTGTGAGTTTGAGGCCAGCCTGGTCTCCAGAGCAAGTGCCAGGATAGGCTCCAAAGCTACACAGAGAAACCCTGTCTCAGGGGGAAAAAAAAAAATCCTTTTAATCTGGTATTCCTCTTCTGTGCTCTCATTGTAAATTCCTTGTCTACTTTCATATGTAGACATGGTTTTAAAAAGGGGGGGGGCTGGAAACTGGGTCCCCTCCAAGAGCAGTAAGGGATCTGAAGCTCCAGCCATCTCTCCAGCTCCTAATTGCTGAGTTTTTACCTGTCCTTATCACTTGGACTCAAAGACCTTTAGAAACAGTATTACCTCTCAGTGTTATCCACAGCAACCAGTACAATTTCAGTCGTGCCACCAGTTCCCCAGGAATGTTTGTTGAATGCATGGCTTCCCACTGTGAAGATTAACTTTAATTGCCAACTTGATTGAACTGAAGACCGCCTACAAGATTAATGAAGCACACCTCTGAGGATGTCTGTAAGGGCAATTAGGGAGATCAAGAGGGCTCTGACCTAATGAATGGATTAACCATTGATGGTTTTCTGAATAGGATAAGCGCCATTCTTGGGAGGTGGTGAAAGGTAGGAAATAGGGACATGTCCCAGTGTGCTGCATTTTGCCCTATCCCTTTCCTGTCTCTCCTGCTTAGCTTCGCAGCCAATATGATAAACTGCTGTGCTTTGCCTGCCCCCTTCAGTGATGAAATTAGAAGCCCAAATAAAGATTTCCCTTTTCCTGCCCAGCAATGGTAACAGCAGAAACTGACACACCTGCCTTTCGTCTTTGTGTTAACTGCCTACTATCTTCCCTCAGGATTTCTTTTACCCTTGAAAGGTCTAACCAAGAATTGTTTCCATTCTTTGCCGGCTCTCATTCTCAAAGTCTTACTATCTTCAAAGACCCAGCTGAAGCAATACTGCTTAAGATAAAGCTTGACTGTCCTCTGAAACTAGGCATGTTTTATCTGTCCTCTTTTGCAACCTTTCCTGATAGACAAGTCTCTGGGACACTGTTCTTTTATTTTTTACTTTTTTTTTAATCTCTTGGCCTCCCCCATACCCTTTTTTATTTGTTTGTTTGTGGAGATAAGCTCTTGCTATGTAGCTGTGGCTATCCTTCGTCACAATCCTGCCTCTGCCTCCCAAGTGCTGAGATTATAGACATGTTTCATTATGTCCAGCTTTCGGGGACATTGTTCTGTTCACCCCCTTGCCCTGCCAGGGTTCAGCCCATAGTAGAATTCCATAAAATGAAATTGTTTCTTGAGACATGATCTTACTAGGCAATCCAAAGTGCCAGGATTATAAGCATGACCCGCCTGCCCATTCCTGACTAATGACTTTTATTACTTATTGAGGCTTGGCGCACCCTTAGTATGATATTACTAGTCAGGTGACAGAAGCCATGGTGCCCACACAGCTCTTCTGTCACTAGCAGACCAGTCTCTGAGGTCACTGCCAAGGTGCAATACAAAGAAGTCTCCCCATCTTATCACTATTGAGGGTTCTACCTCTCCACAGTTAATTCAAATTGAAGCTCAAATGTTTTACTTGGAGAAAAATCAGAAACATAGTTTCTCCTTGGTGTAGTCACATCCCTCTTGCTTCCTGGCAAGTTTCACAGATATGTGCTGCTAGTTAATGAGTCTCTCCCCTCAAAGGACCTCACAAGTGAATTATCATGCTTTGCCTACTCCAGTATCCATGCCCAGCACCCAGCCCAAGGCTGGTCTGAAGTAAGCATTACTCTAAGGAGTGAATGGTTGGCCAGGTGGTGGTGGCGCACACCTTTAGTCCCAGAACTCATGAGGCAGAGACAGGCAGATCCCTGTGAGTTTGAGGCCAGCCTGGTCTACAGAGCGAGTGCCAGGACAGGCTCCAAGGCTACAGAGAAACCCTGTCTTGAGAAGGGAAAAAAAAAAAAGAGTGAATGGTTTAAAAGTGTTATTATTTAGCAGTTCTGGGGGTTGATGCATACTCGGCAAATACTTTAGTACTAATTTGTATTCCAAACCCAATTTAAGATTTTTTTAAGAAAATGATTTCAGGAATGAGGTGTTGTGGTTTGGGGGTTTCATTTTAACTATCATTATTAGGAGGCTAAAGAGATGGCTCAGTGGTTAAGAGCACCAACTGAACTTCTAGAGGACCCGGGTTCAGTTCCCAGCACCCACATGGCAGCTCACAACTCTGTGACTCCAGGTCCAGGGGATCTGATGATTTCTTCTTGCTTCCACTGCCCACACATGCAAGCAAAACACATAAAACATAAAGGAAAAAATACAATTTCCCCAGGTCTTTGGATTTTCATTTCTGAAAGCTTCTAGCATATGAAATTTGGTTAAATAATTGTTATTCTGTTACAATAAATCTTTCCGCCAAAAGCCGCTGAGCCCCACCGCCATGTGTACGCTTTATGCCAGCAGCCTGCCCGAGTTAGGCCCAAATAAATACACAGAAACTTGTATTAGGTGCAAAGCTGCTTGGCCAATGACTAGGATTCTCATCTGTTAGCTCAGTCTTAATTATCATAAATCTATATATTTTATAAGACTTATCTTATCGGACACCTTATTGGCGTCCCTCCTTGTCGGTGGATCACATCTTGCCGCTGGAGGAGGCGAACGGGGGAAAAAGGGACGCTTCCTGTTTCTCCTTCGCTTAAATATGAGTCTCCTTGTTATGTCACTTCCTGTCTGGATCAGCACTTCTCTACTACATTTCCCAGAATCCTCTTTGACTCCTAGTTCCGTCTAACTTGTTGTCTCATTGGCCAAACAGTATTTTATTTAACAATCAATAAGATAAACATACACAGCAGTACATTCCCCATCATTATTCTTTCCTTTTTAAAATAAGTTTTAAAATTTATTACTTGAGGCTGGGCATTGGTGGCACATGCAGGCGGATCTCTGTGAGTTCGATGTCAGCCTGGGCTACAAGAGCTAGTTCCAGGACAGCCTCCAAAGCCACAGAGAAACCCTGTCTCGAAGAAAAACAAACAAACAAAATAAATGTGTTGGGTGTTGTAGGGACATCTATAATCCCAGCCCTTGGGATGCAGAACAGTAAAAAGTTTCAGGACAGCCCCGGCTACATGAGACCCTGGCTCAAAGAAAAAAAAAATGTGTAGGAAAGTAATGTCTTAGTATATGCTTCAGAATTAAATTTCTATAGATTCGTTGTGACCCTTCTAGATTTTTTTTCCTCAAGCAGGTATGTGTCATCCACACATAGAAGTATATTTCAGGAAGATTGTGATATAGTATATACAATAAATACTTTGCAATTTGTCTTTTCCATATTTATGCTTTTAGTGTTTATTTTTATTTTAGTTTACGTTTTGTGTTTGTATATCTACCACTTTGTTTAGGTGCCAATAGATGCCAAGAGAGGGCATCAGATCCCCTGAAGCTGGAATTCTAGGCAGTTGTGAGCTGCCTGACCTGGGTGCTACTACGGGACTTGGATCCTCTGGAAGAGCAGCCAGTGATCTTAACCCCTGAGCCATTTCTCTAATCACGTGTACGTGTGTGTTTGTTAATATAAATATTATATATAAATATAAAATGTATATATTTTAAAAGTGGCATGTGGCAATTGTACAGTGGCATTACAATACATGCACACACAGCACTACTCAAAACATGGCAATATCTCCTCGCAACCTTTGTTGTTTCCTTTTTTCTTTCTTTTAAACTTCATACTTTTATGAATGAGAAAGAGAGAAAGGGCCAAAGTCCATGTGTGAAGGTCAGAGGATAGCCATCTGTATGTGTGTAGCAAGCTCAGGCTACCAGATTTGTGCAGCAAGCACCTCTCCAGTATGAGCCACTGCCATCATTTCCTGATGGAACCATTCTACCCTTTGTAATATGTACTACATAGTTCTGTATGCCCACTGCACTGTGAGCTGCCACACCAGAACTTCTCATTCCCCTGTACCTTCTACTTATGTGAGATCAACTTCCATGGCTCCCGTAAGGGAGAGATGTCACATGTCTTTCTGTGCCTGGCCTATTTCACTGATGGACTGTCTCCAACCATGTTGCAACAAGTGACAGGACTTCGCTCCTCCTGGCTGAATTGTATTACGTTGTATATGTGCACATTTTCTTTATCCATTCTTCGGTTGATTGACACATAGGCTGTTTCACTTTCTGGCCATTGTGAATCACACTTCAGTAAACTCATATATGCTAGTGTTTCTTTAGCATACTCATTTCATTTTTACTGGATGTATATCCTGGAGTAGAATTACTAGATATATAGCTGTTCTGTTTCTAGAGTTTTGCTGTGTTTTGGTGTGGTTTGTTTTTCAGATAAGGTTCCCAGTGGTCCAGCCTAGCCTTGAACTGACTAAGCAGTGAAAGAGAACACTGTGCTCTAGATTCTCCCATTTGTACCTCCCAAGCACTGGGGCTGTAGGCTGGAGACTTTCCTCATCTCTTTCAGTTTCTTCAACTTCCATACCATTTTCCAGAATAATGATACTAATGTACATGATTATCAAAAACGTACGAGAAGGGCTGTGGGGTTGACTTAGCAGTTGAGAGAATACTTAACTGCTCTTGCAGAGGATGTGGGTTTGTTGCCCAGCACCCACACAGTGGCTTACAACCATCCAACCTTCCATAACCCCAGTTTCGGGTGATCTGACATCATCTCCTGACTTCCAAGGACACATGCAGTGCACATACATGCAAGCAGGCAAAATACTGCTATACACACAAAAAATAAATAAATAAAAAATAAATAAATCTACAAAAATACTATAGCATTAGAGCTCCCCTCACCAGAATTTATTATTTATTTACTTCTTCTTGGTGGGGTGCCAAGGATTGAACCCTGGGCCTGGAGTGTTTGAACTAGTAGTGCTGTACTGCTGAGCTACAACCCTAATCCTATTCCCCTCCCCCGACCTCTCTCCAGGGCCATTCATTTAATTTCACATTTCACACTCAGATGAGGTGGGAAAAGGAGCCACATGTTACAACACTGAATGAGTCTGTTGTCTTCAACAGTGAGTCTGTTGAAGTCTTATATTGTCATTATAAGTCTTATATTGAGTCTTATATTGTCATTATTGAGGTGCCTGATGACAGTAACAGGCTGAACTGTGCTGCTGGAGGTTGGAGTCTCCTGGGTCAATGGCATGAAGCAAGTGCGGAACTGCCTGGGAAGCGAGGATCCTCCATGATGAGCATAAGTGATAGGCTCATTGCCTATCCCCAAAGAGAATGAGGCTTCCACAGTCCTGGGTCTGGTACACAGGACCATCACAGAGGAGACCTGGGAAGTCACTGTCCCCAGAATCTGTGCAGAGTGTCTCCCTAAGGACAAATCAAGGGGTCCTCCATTCCTGGGTTTCCCTTCGTTCCGAGGAATTGTCCAGAATCCTGCAGTCTCATGCACATGTGGAAACAACCACTTCTTTATGCCCCTTTGACAGAGACTCTGGATAGCTCTAGATGCCCTTCGGATCTTTCCCCCTTGGAGGAGACTTCATATTCAGCTTCTTTGCTTTCTTACAGAATAGCTCTGTTTCCCAACTACTCCCAAATCTAATCAAAGGGTCTGGAGCCTTCCTGCCTTCTTTTTTCCTTCCCTTCATCTATGCAGGCTCTTACTCATGTCCAGTTTGGCATGCTGCATCTTCACTCCTGAGGGGCACTTACTGTGGAGATGGATGCAGCAGAATCACTAGCGTGTGTCCCTTCACTCCTCTGGCCTTCTGGAAGTCTTTCTCTTTTGAGGAAGGGTCTCACTCTATACCCCAGACTAGCCTTGGACTCATAAAATTCATGCCTTAGCTTCCAAACTGTTGGGATTAGGATTACATGCATATCCACCATATCCAGCTGCCTTTTTATTATTATTACTTATTTTTATTTCATGGTACATTTGTGTTTTGCCTTGCCTGAACATGTTGGATCCCCTAAAACTGGAGTCACGGATAGTTGTGAGTTGCCATGTGCGTGCTGGGAATCCCATGTGGGGAGCTGGGAATCGAACCAGGGTCCTATGGAAGAGCAGTTAGTGCTCTTAACTGCTGAGCAGTCTCTCTAGCTCCCTTTCCCTGCTCCTCAGCTGCCAGGATGCAAACTGTTCTGCTCAGCCCTGTCCTCCCTGCAGTGACGAACCTCTGTAACCCTGAACCCACAAAATCTCCTCCCTTAGTTGTTCTGTGGGGTATTTTGTCATGGTGACAACAAGCTGATGCTTTTTAGCTGATATAATCCCATTTGTCAATGCCTGTTTTCATTACTTGTGCTTTGGACTCTTCCCCAGAAAACCTTGTCCAGACCAATGGCCAGAAGCACCCCCTTTGTTTCTTTTTATAGCTTCATGGTTTCTAGTCTTGCAGTTACACCTTCTATCCATTTTGAGCTGATTTTTTTTAATGTGATAAGAGAGCTCTGACTTCCTCTACATACTGGTATCCAGTCTTCTCAGCACGATTTATCATTTTTTATTTATATTGTGTCTATGTGTCTATATACTTGTGTGCATGTGCATACGTATTCGCGTGCATGAAATGTACGTACAGGTGCCTGTGCATGAGGAAGCCAGAGATTGCTACCCCGAGTCTTCCTCAGTCATCCTCCGAATTGATTTTTGAGTTAGAGTCTCCCACTGAAGCTGGAGCTTGCTGGGTGCTCGGTGAGACCCAAAGCCCCTCCTTATCTCTACCTCCCACTATCTGGATTGTAGGCAGAGGCCATGGCCCTCGCCTCTGGCGTTTTGTTCTGTGGGTATTGGGAACTCAGGTCTGCATGCTGGTGCAGCAAGCCCTTTGCCAGCTGAGTCATCTGCCACACATACCGCCCACCCCCAACACCATTTATTAGAGGGATCTTCCTTCTCTAAAGGGTTTTGCTGCTATCTTAATTGGCTGTAAATAAATGGATTTATTTCATGGTTTTCTGTTCTGTTCCCTCAGTTTCTGCGTGTATTTTTATTCCAGTGCCATGCTATTTCAGGTATTAATTTTTTATTACATTTATTTATTGGGGGACACACATATGACATATGGAGGTCAGAGAAAAACCTATGGAGTTATTTCTCTCCTTTTACCTTGTGGGTCCCAGAGATGAAACTCAGACTGAACTGAAAAGCACCTATTCCTGTTTTCCCAATGCCATCACCCAACTCCCACTGTTTCAGTTTTATAGCTTTTTTTTCACCTGTCTGTGTGTGTGTATGTGTGTGTGTGTGTGTGTGTATGTATGTATGTATGTATGTATGTATGTATGTATGTGTGCATATGTGTGTATATTTGTATGTGTGTATGTATGTATTATGTGTATATCTGTATGTACCTATGTATGTATATGTGTATGTATGTGTATATGTATTCATATGTGTGTATGTACGATTGTTTGAGTGTGTATATAGTGTAGGAGATTAAACTTAGACCCTCACACATGTTAAACATATACTCAACCACAAAGTTAAACTATTGCAGCCTATGTTTACTTTTGTAGCTTATTCTGAAGTTCAATGTTATATTTTATTATTATTATTATTATTATTATTATTATTATTATTATTTTGTATGGAAGTAAGCTATATTTATACATTCAGAGCAGTACCTTCTGTTTTGTTTTGCTTGATCCGGAGTCTCTCTATATAGCCTTGGCTGTCCTAAAACTCAAAGAGATCCATCTCCCTCTGCCTCCCAAGTGCTGGGATTAAAGATGTGTGCCACTGTGCCTAGCTTTGTTCATTTTGCTCTTGCTAGCCAGTCCTTGTGATTATATACACACTGTGGGAAGGTGTGTATGTGCGTGCGTGCGTGTGTGTGTGTGTGTGTGTGTGTGTGTGTGTGTGTATGTGTGTATAGAATGCCATTTTGATAGCAATTGCTTTGAAGGGGAGATGAGATGGCTCAGCAGGCAGAAAGGCAAGGAAGGCTCTTGCCGTTAGCCTGACAACCTGAACTTAATCACTGTCCCTACATGGTGAAAGCAGAAAAGTTACTCCCATAAACCTTCTCTGAATTCCATACAAACATCACAGCATGTGCCCCATACCCAAACATAAGCAAAAATACTCTCCCTCATACCTACAACAAAAACCTTCTCCTCAACCACAACTTGGAGCAGTCATGTTCTCACTTTATTATACAGTTTGTTTTGTTTTATAGTAGTTATGAATGAAATTGTTTCCAAGCTTTCATTTTTCTTAATAATCCCATCCTCCCTGTTTTGTTTTTATTTGATTTTTTGAGATAGGGCCTCACTCTGTAACCCAGACAGATCTAGAACTCATCAGGTTGGCTGGCCTCCAACCCGTGGCAAACTGCCTTTCTCTCTCACCTTGGCTTTGGGATTACAGCCATGAGCCACATACCTAGCTTGCTTGTTTGCTTATGTGTTGTATGTCAGGCTGGGCTCTAACTGCCTGCATAGCAGAATATAACCTTGAGCTCCTAGTCCTCTCTCCACCTCTGAAATACTGTTGTAATACCCATACCAAGCTACTGGGTTACCTTTGTTATTTTGGAAAAGGCCTCACTATGTGACCCAGGCTGGCCTACAACCCTAAATCCTGCTCCAGCCACTCTAATGATGGATTACAAGTGTGTGCCCCCTTTGCCCAACTAATATGTTACCATTTTTTCACTTTAATGGACTCATCTTAATTTAGATACACACATCTTAATTTAGATATAGATATATAGAAAGATCATGGACTTCGAAGCAGATAAACCTGAGCTTGAATTTTAGCTCAATTCAGTTCAGACTTAGATGCTGTTGCTGCGCTAGCTGTTGGAGATATAGAAATGATGGAGACATAGGTCCCACCCTCCAAATGACTAGAGCCCAAGTGTGGGGGACCCATGGGAGTCTGCTTTTCTTCTCTTATCTAGGGTTGATCCACAGTACCCTTGGGGAGCTACTGGCTGATAGGTGCTATTTCCTCATTTTCCCTCCTGCCAACAAGACCTGTTTACAAATCTGTAGATTATCTGCATATTGCCAGGGGCTTAAGAGCCTGAACTTTGATCTGAGTTATTTCCTAGGGTCCTGCTGATGGTATATAAGTCAACTCCCCTCTAAATAAAATTGGCATTCTTCTTTCAAGAGTGACCCACTGTTTTTATTAATCCAAAGATCCTTCACTGGAACCCTTAAGAAGTAGTAGCACGGCCGGGCGTCGGTGGCGCACACCTTTAATCCCAGCACTCGGGAGGTAGAGGCAGGCAGATCTCTGTGAGTTCGAGGCCAGCCTGGTCTCCAGAGCGAGTGCCAGGATAGGCTCTAAAGCTACACAGGGAAACCCTGTCTCGAAAAACCAAAAAAAAAAAAAAAAAAAAAAAAAAAAAAAGTAGTAGTAGTTAAGAGGAAGCCAGTAAAGTTGAGGCTGGCAGTTTGAAAAGAATTCCAGGGGAAGGGCCTTCCTTCCCAATAGAGGTTGTTGCACAACTAAAGATGCAAAGATAAAAACAAGCTAGAGCAAAGGCCTTCCCCGGATGAAAAGAAGCAATTGCCCACACCAAGGTTCCTGACCTCCCGGAACCAAGACTGGAGGACAGAGATCATATCCTGAGCTGACACTGCTGGGGAGATTAGCTGCTTAGCCTTGTGCTTTGGATTCCTACTTTAGGAAGGGCTTTCTTGTGATCCTCTGACAAGAGATAAGAAAGAGAAAGAATGTAAGAGTTTCAGTAAACAAGACGAAAAACAATCCAAGCTGGGACCATATCTCCATTTCTCCTAAAAACCATAATTCTCCTTGAAGAATGTTACCATACATACTCTTTCTTTTTTTTACCTTATCAATTACTTACTATAGTGTGCATGCTTGGCATGATATAGGGGGTAGAGCCTTTGCCTTTTAAAAGTGTGTGTGTGTTATACAGGTGTTCATGAAGAAGGTCAGTAGACAACCTTGTGCAGTTGAGTTTTCTTTCTTTATGAATGTTCTGGGGATATACTCTACTGATTTTTTTTTTCTTTCAACAATAAGCCATTTGATGAAGACTTAAATTTCTTGGCTGTTACTTGCTTTGTTTGCCCAACTTCCAGACACTTCAGGTTTTATTAGCAATTCTGTTTCAAAATTGACAAGAACAGGAATTGAATTCAACCAAAATAATGTTATTACTTATCAACGGTGTTGATGAAACGCTTGAGAAAGCAGTGGGAAGCACAAGGGGACTGGAATGCTTGCATTGTCTGTGCATTTCCGATATCTTGTTTCTTGTTTCAGGGAAAATTAGGCAATGCCTCCAACAGGACTCAGTTACCGTGGACGTCAGTGTTCACCCCAGAGGTAACTGAGGTTGCCTCAGGACCACACTTCATTTGTACAGCTATTTCATATCTAATTATTTGTGTTTCTTCTTTTTTTTTTATTCCCTTTTCTCTCTAGTTTTCTCTTTCCAAGCCATACCATTATTAAAGCAAAGTCTAACATCTGTATCACAGGGCAGATAGCCTGGTGCCTCTACAACCCTGTCAAGATTCCAACTAAAGGAAATACATTAGAGTTTCTGATTAGAAATAAAAATATGAACTCTCTCTATCCCTTCCCCCTCTTCTCCTTTCTTTCTCTCCCTTCCTCCTCTCTCTCTCCCTTCCTCCTCTCCTCTTTCTCCCTTCCTCCTCTTCTCTCTCCCTTCCTCCTCTTCTTCCAACACCCCCAATGGTATCAAACCCAGTGCTTTACATACGCTAAGCAAGCTCTCTACCACTAAGTTGTACTCTCAGTACAGCTGGAGGTAATTTGCAGGGAGCCTCTGCCTCTGTGATTATGTGTGTACCACATGCATGACTTTAGAATGTTTTTAAAGATTTATTTTTATTTTTCTACTCTGTGTGTGTGTGTGTGTGTGTGTGTGTGTGTGTGTGTGTGTGTGCATACGCGCGTGCATTCCTGAGTGTGTGTGTGGGGGGGGTGTGCATGTGGGAACACATGAATAAAGATGTTGAAGTTGCAGACAGTTGTGAGCTGTCTGACTGGGTGCTAGGAACAGAACCCAGAACATCTGGAAGGACAGAAAGAAAGCCCTCTCGACAGCCGAGCCATCTTCCCAGGCACTAGCATGCTTGATTCTTGAGGAGCTCGTTTTGAGAGTTGTCAGTGGGACTTCCCACATCTGACTGATCCAGGTGTAGAAAGGGGCATTAGAACAGCTAACCAAAACAGGACATCTCCACAGCACCAATGTTGGTTTGGAGGCACATGACTTGGGCTACACCAATCAAAACTTTTTCTATTGCTTTGCCATATAGACCATTGAGGAGCCATTCTTTTGCTACCAAAAGAAATAGTCACTAAAGTAGAAAAAAAAAAATCTGGAAATTCCAGTAGGGAAAAAAAAAAAAAACTGGAATTTTTCTTTCTGCCATTGTGCAATCCTCAGACACCGTCAGAGCCTTAACATCTTCTTAGCAACTGGATGGAGTCCCTCCTGATACAGGGACCTCTGGACTTCACAGTGATCCAAGCAAACAAAGTCTGCTTTGTTGTTTGTGTTAAGTTTCTGTCACCCTCATTCCAGGGAGTGCCTGTGAACACAGAGCTTGTTTGAGGGTGACTGACACTGTGCAATGTTTTCTTTCCTCTGTGACATCCAGAGTGAATCCAGGAAGACCTTGAGCTTTTGGTAAAGGGTCTGGTCACCTGAGACAACGGAAGGTGTGTGCAACTCCTCTGGAATTTCTCCCTTTTTGTGTCAGCTATATGGCTACCTTAAGGAGAAGCCAATTCACTTATTCTGTGTGTAAAGAAGTTTCTCCTCAAAGCAGGCTGCCTTTTGTGGAAAGGAAATTGAAAAGGAAACAATTTCTCCTCCAAAATTTTCCCGTCTTCCAGGGCGCAAGCTCTTTCACTTTAGCAGAGTGGAGAATATCTGAGTGAGACCTCTGGAAATCTCCCTTTGCCTCACCCCCTTCTCTGCTGCACAGGACAAATTCAACTGAACTTCTAGAAGTGGAAAATGAATCAGTGAAAACAACAATCACTTTGAAACAACAATTGCTTTGATGGCAAAAGAAGTTGTGAGTTAAAGGTTGAGAGGAGAGCAAGAATGAGAAATTAAAATGGGAGGGTTAGGAGGAGAAACCTTAGCCCCAAGAATCTTCTTCAGATTCTCTGTTGTTTCTTGCTTTAACTTAATATACAGATGACTCATTTGGTGATGTTATAGTCATTCATCTACCCATTACACTGACTGATGGTCTACTCTGATTTGGGGGCCAGAGCAAATACTGGGAATTCAACAGGGAGTTAAAGATATTTACATCTAAGCCAGGTGTTGTTGGCGCATGCCTTTAGTCCCAGTACTCAGGAGGCAGAGGCAGGCAGATCTCTGTGAGTTCGAGGCTAGCCTGGTCTAAGAGCGAGTGCCAGGATAGGCTCCAAAGCTACACAGAGAAACCCTGTCTTGACGGGGAAAAAAAGGTATTTACATCTCCATCAATGTTTATAAAAGTAAAAGTCTGATTCTAGAGGGGAAAGAGAGATAACTATTAAATATCAACAATAGTATTCTGATGATGGCTTGAATGAGAAATGCCTCCCATGGGCTCACATCTTCAAACCCTTGGTCCCTTGTTGGTGATGCTGTTTGGGGAGGTTATGAAACCTTTCTGGTATGGAGCCTTGCTGGAGGAAGCATGTTCCCCTGGTCAGTCTTTGAGTGCCTATGGCTTTCTCTTCTCTGCCTCCTAAACTAGTTGAGATCTGATCTCAGATTCCTGCTATTGCAATGTCTCCCCCATCTCCACCCCTTGCAGACTCTACCCCCAGAACCATAAGCAAAAATAAACTTTCTTTCTTAAGTTGCTTCTGGTTATGATACTTTTACCCCAGCAATATAAAAATAACTAATATACAGATCACCTCTCCTCTACCCACACATTCTTGGTGAGTAAGAAGGAACAACACCGAGTTGTCCTCAAACCAATGCAAAGGGTGTTAACAGGACAACTCAGAGAGCTCCACATTTCTGGAGCTTTGAGAATACAAGACTCATAATTTATTCTTGGAATTCTCAAGGCTGTAGTGACTTGTTTTGACTTACACCAAAAAGTTGATTTAGAGGATGCATGCTGGGTTTTTTTTTCCCCCTTTCAATGAATACTTTTGGGTTTTTTATTTTATTGTTATTATTGGCTTTTCAAGACTGGTTTCTCTGTAGCTTTGGAGCCTGTCCTGGAACTCGATCAATAGACCAGGTTGGCCTCGAACTCATAGAAATCTGCTTGCCTCTGCCTCTTCAGTGCTGGGATTAAAGACGTGCACCACCACCGCCTGGCTGTTTTATTTTTTGAAACAAGTTTTTATTTTATTCCAAGATGACCACTTACAAGGATGTGGTGACTCCAGCATACAGTGGACACTAGAACTACTGAAGACCAGGGGCCAGTGAAAGATCAGGCATGCAGTTCTCAAAGCCATTGCTGTTCAAATAGTTTCTCTGCTGCTTAGTTTCGGCTTTTGGAGAAGGGGTCTTGTGTGGAGTGTCAGCCTGTCCTTGAATGATGTCTGCTTTGTCTTAGTTAGTGTTTCTATTGCTGCAGTGGAACATCATGACCAAAAAGTAAGTTGGGGAGTAAAGGGTTTATTTGTCTGACACTTCCATATTGCTGTCCATCACTAAAGGAAATCAGGACAGGAACCCAAATAGGAGGAACCTGAAGCTGGTACAGAGACCATGGAGGGGTATTGCTTACTGGCTTGCTTCATATGGCTTACTCAACCTGCTTTCTTTCTTTCTTTCTTTCTTTCTTTCTTTCTTTCTTTCTTTTTTTTTAATGCTTTTTAGAGACTGATTTTCTTTGTGTAACAGTCCTGGCTGTCCTGGATACATGCAGACAGAACACTGTAGACATAATAAATAAAAAAACTGGGTGGTGGTGGTGCACACCTTTAATCCCAGTGCAGAGGCAGGCGGATCTATTTGAGTTCTAGGCTAGTCTGGCTTACAGAGTGAATGCCAGGACAGGCTCCAAAGATACACAGAGAAACCCTGTGTAGATTAAAAAAAAAAAAAGAAAGGATCTGGAGGGCACCAGAAGCAGGCTAAAACTCTGTGAAGCTTTATGTCTCTTCTCACAATTCTCTTTCTCTGCATCCTCCTCTCAGTGAAACGTTAGGAGCCAATATGACCTTGACGTTGGGAGTGGGAATGGGACAGAAAAATGGGTAAAAAAATCTCTTTCCCTTGCCAAGCCTTAAAGGCCTGAAACAGGTGGAACAAGCCTTTAATCCCAGCACTCAGGAGGCAGAGGGAGACAGATCTGTGAGATCAAGGCCAGCCTGGTCTACAGAGGGAGTTCCAGGATAGCCAGGGCTACACAAAGAAACCCTGTCTTGAAAAAACAAAAAGATTGAAACAGAATATCTGGACTCAAGAGGGGAGAATGGGAGACAGTGAGCAACTGAATACAGATCACCCACCTGACAGATCTTATTCCCAGACTGTCTGAAAGTGGCAGCAAATACTGTGGACTATACTCAGTTGTTTGTCCCAGGCAGATAGGAGCCATTCTACACAGGGGTTTAAATAGACACAATGGAAGAGTAAAGTTGACCTCATCTTCTACTTAGCCTTCCTGAGTGAGGCTACAGTACAAGCATGGGCTACTTACAAAAATATTTATGATTAAATATAATCATATTTAATGTATAAAAGGAGGTGTTCCTGGGATATAGATCAGCCAGTAAAGTGCTTGCCTACTATTAGTGAAGTCCTTGAGTTCCATTCCCAGAATCGTCTACACAGGTCACAGTGGCACTCAGCAAGTAGAGAGAAGACAAACAGAACTTTAAGGTAACCCAGGTTAAATGTTTATATCTTTTTTTGGGGGGGGGCGGGTAGAGACAGGGTTTCTCTGTGGCTTTTGGAGGCTGTCATAGAACTAGCTCTTATAGACCAAGCTGGTCTCGAACTCACAGAGATCCATCTGCCTCTGCCTCCCTAGTGCTGGGACTAAAGGCATGTGCCACCACCGCCCTGCTTAAAAGTCTACATCTTGAGTTCAAGGCCAATATCAAGGGGATGCATGAGATCTTGTTTCAAAAAACAAACAAAAGAAAAAACAAACAAAAAAGCCATTTTGTTTTGTTTGTTTCTTTGCTTCCTTTGTTAAACAGTGTCTCACAGAATGGCCTGAAACTCACAATCCTCCTGCCTCAGCCTCCGGAGTGTGGGGATTTACAGGTATATACCACTCATTAGGCTGGTTCAAAACATTTTTACTTTGGATCAGTGGGTCTCAAGTCTACAGATCCAATGCTCCCTTTAATACCCATTCTATGGGTATTAATACTATGATAAACCAGAGGTGACTAGTAAACTAGGTTAACATGCTTAGCCAGTTTCATCAGAAAGCACATGGGATGGTTAGACATCTTGCAATCATTGAAAAACAGCAGATGTAAAACTGAATGTATTATACTGACCCACAATATAACTACTTGTCTGATTATGTGTATATGACCAGGGCATTTACCATGGTACAGAGGGCAGTTTGTAAGAATTGGTCTCTCCTTCCTCTATCTAGTTCCCAGGGATTAAACTCAAGTAGTCAGGCTTGGTGGTAGGTGTCCTTACACACTGAACGATCTCGACAGACCCCCAAATCCATTTATTTATTTATTAGTTTGCTTTTTGAGACAGAGTTTCCCTGAGTAGTCCTGGCTTTCCTGAAACTCACTCTTGTAGACCAGACTGGCCTTGAGCTCACAGAGATCCACCTGCCTCTGCCTCCTGAGTGCTGAGATCAAAGGTGTGCATCGCTGCCACCACCTCTTGGCACCCACACTCTTTTGAAGAATGGTGTGTGGCCTAACTCTAGGGTCACAAATAAAAGCAAAATAGAGGGGTTGGAGAAATGGCTCGGTGATTTAAGAGCACTGACTGCTCTTCCAGAGAACCTGGCTTCAAATCCCAGCACCCACATGGCAACTCACAACAGTCTGTAACTTCAGAATCTGGACACCCTCACAAATACATGTAGACAAAACACCGACACATATAAAATAGTAAAGATAAATAATTTTTTTAAAAAAACAAAATAGATCTTTATATTAAAACTTTCTATTTGAGTTCATGTATGTCTCTGGGTGTTTGGAAGGCAAACCCAGGGTGGTATTCATGTATACAAGTAGCCAACCAAGCACTTTATCACTGACATACATTGCAGTCTCTTTTAATACTGCTAAACATGTGACTAGGATAGCTGAGTAGTGGTGCACCTGCCGAACAGGCCACAGGTCTGGTTCCCCAGTACTACAAGAAAAAAAAAAAAGAAGAAGAAACTACAACTTCTTAGTTAAGGATGGCGGTACACATCCAATAACACTCGCCCCTCTTCTCAACCTTACAGCTAGGATTACTTCTGTCTAGAGAGTAAGTCACTCAGGTTAAGTGATGACTGTGAAACACTAGGGAGATGCTCTTGCTGGTGAGCTTTAACTGTGTGGTAGTTTGAATGTATGAATCCCCATAAATTCACAGGGAGTGGCGCTATTAGGAGGTGTAGCCTTGTTGGAGAAAGTGTGTTGCTATGAGGTCGGGCTTTGAGGGTTCTGGGAAGGCAGAGACAGATGGATCTCTGGTCTACTGATCTGAGTTCTAGGACAAACTCCAAAGCTACAGAGAAACCCTGTATCAAGAAAAGATGGAAAGGAAAAGATGTATTTTATTAAACTGGGTGGTGGTGGCACACGACTTTAATCCCAGCACTCTGGAGGCAGAGGCAGGTGGATCTCTGTGAGTTTGAGGCCAGCCTGGTCTACAGAGCTAGTTCCAGGACTATTTCAGAGAAACCCTGTCTCGAAAAACCTAAAAAAAAAAAAAAAAAAAAAAAAAAAAGTGTGCACTACCACAGCCAGCATCCTTCACTTTTTAACTCCTTTTTTCTTTCCTTCTTTTCTTTCCTTCCTTCTTTCTTTCTTTCTTTCTTTCTTTCGTAATAGGTTTTTTTTTGCAGTTGTTTTCCACACATAACTTTTTTTGTTGATTCTTTCCTCATCTCCTTGTACCCTTCTACCTCTGGCAGTCCTTTTCATTTCAAGTCAGTGTCGGTGGCCAAGTCAGGGGAGCCCCAGTCAGCAATGGAGCTTATGGAGTTCAATTCACCAAAAAGCAAAGCTAAATACTGGAGAGGCAAAGCCCCAGCCCTGAGGGGGACTGTCTTCAGAATTCCCATTGCTTCTGACCTGCTTCCTCCTGCTTGCTGCTGCCTTGTTCCTGCTGTGTTTGGCATGGTGTGATTATTCTGTGAAAGGATCTAGGATAGTGTGACTGTTCCATGAGAAACCCCCCCCCCCCACAGGGCAATTTACTTGCAGATCATAATGAAGATGATTTTTATAGCTCAATGATGATTTGTTAGATTTGTGATTTAATTGAACTTTCTGAATTAGCCTAAAAGATACAGGTGGTTAAGAGAGTAAAGATGATTAGGGAAAATGGTTTAGGTTATTCTGCCAATTGCTCTAATAAGAGATACAAAAGCTGGGCGGTGATGGCACACACCTGTAATCCCAGCACTGGGGATGCAGAGGCAAGTGGATCTCAGTGAGTTCGAGGCCAACCTGGTCTACAGAGTGAGTTTCAGCATAGCCAGAGCTGTTATAGAGAAACCTTGTCTTGAAAAAGAAAAGAAAGAGAGATACAAAAAAGGCAAAAATAGTTTAAAAGTTACCTGTCCCTTAGTTAGATGTAAGATTTGCAGAAGATGGAAAATAAGAACAAGGAAGTTTCATGAATTATAGATGCATGAATTTTGCCTGTGGAAAAACAGGCTGATGATCAAAGAAAGCAATTATGTCCCTACACCCAAGGATAGGCCTGACTTCCTTGGTCATGTAGCTTACAGAATTAATCACAGATTTCGGTATGCACCATGAAAAAACGAAGATGTGAAAAGAAATTAAATGACCCTATTGTGTGTAAAGAAAAATAGATAGCTAGACCACTTGAGTAAAGTTTTTAGGAATCTGCTACACTGAAACCACAAACAGCTGCCTGCCGATACAAAAGAACTGGCTGGAATACACTTGGCTTGCTTAAAACTTTGTTAATCAGTAATAAAAGAATCATTGCTCTGGGGGTGAAGATGTTATGGTAGGAAAATTAATACAAAGAAAAATGTTTAACTACTTGTGGGCTTCTAAGAAAAACATCTACCTTGTGAACATAAGGCTGTTTCTTACTACATAAAGATTCTAGTTTTTTTTTTGGAAAGTATGTTAATTGTGGTTTTATTAATCCACTTTATTTTTAATTGTGTATATTTGTGGGTACCTATATGCAGATGCATGTGGGTATCTCTGGAGGCTAGAAGAATGTGTCAGATCCACCAGACATGGATTCTAGGAATTGAACTCCAATCCTCTCCAGGAGCAGCAAGTGCTCTTAACTGCTGAGCCATCTCTCCAACCCGTAGACAAACCATTTAATATATTTATTAATGGTTAAAGAATGCAACCTATATGGAGTGTTTTTATTTTAATTTCTTTCTTTTTTGAAGAAAGTAGCTGTAAAGGCCTACTATGGAAGAACTCCTCTGGTCAAGAAGATGTGATCTCTGGCAGGGCTAGCGCTCGGTCCAAAAAGGCCCCCCATGACCGTGCTGGTGACAAAGTCCTAAACAGAAGGACTTTGGCTGGGTAAACAAAAGGATTGTTATTGAACAAACAGAGGCCTAAGGTGGGTTTCTGTTTACTATGAGCCTTCCTTAATCCAAACTCAAAGGTCAGCTACCTTGGGCAAGAATTTCTAGCCCCAGGTCAATCCAAAAATCCTGAATCAGTTCAAAGACCCCCATCCTGTTGACTGTCATAAAATTTATTTGCTTGTCCACCATTTTGATATTCTTCCTGCTTCCCGCCCATAGCCTTGGCAGTTTGACCCTCAATAAAATAAACTTTCTTTTTACTCCTGGTGTGGTCTAGTTTGTTGGTTTCACCAGACCCGGCTTAAAGCTGGGGACCTAATAGTCTAGTTGGACAGGTCAATGCTCTGTCTCAGGGACCACCCCTTAGAATGCCATACTTAAGAGAGCAATGATTAGCCTTGTAATGAGATAATGTGTTTTTCAGTCTCACGATTCCTGTGCAATGGTGCAACTCCTACTCCATGCCAGGAGGTTCTATTGGTTCTGCCCATCTTTCTAGGGCCTGGCTCAGGAAGGGATAACTTTCCGTTCTCTTCTCTCTTGTTCTCTCTTGTCTTTTTCTTTCAGATGCTGGCACACACCTCAGTATGCTGTATCTGGGCCTTTTTTTTTTTTTTTTTTTTTTTTAATACTACTTGTCTAATGCTCTCCCTGTGTAGCCGCTTGTCTGCCTGGTGGCTGACCTCCATGCCAGTTTAACTGGAGCAGCACGACTTTTTCTCTTTGCTTTTCCCACCTTCCTCCCCCCGGCAAGGTAAAAGCTTGCCCACTCTATTAAAGCTCTAATAAGATTGCTTCCTTCTAAGTCTGTTATTCTTTTATTAAAGATGCCAAGGCTAGGCATGTAGGTACACTCCTTTAATCTCAACACTAGGAGGCACAGGCAGGTAGATCTTCATGAGTTTGAGGCCAGCCTGGTTAGGGAGACACTGTCTCAAAACAAACAAACAAACAAAGAAACCCCTGATAATGATACACTTTATCCCCATTTCCCCTACATTTATTTTTTGTTTTTGAGGGTAGTGGTGGAAGAGATTGAGACAAGGTGTCAAGGAGCCAGGAAGGCCTTGAAATCCTGGTCTTCCTGCCTCCACCCCCAAACTGTACCCAGCTCATTTAATTTCCTCACATTTTCAGAAAAGGCAATTTAGCCAACAGGGCCAAGTGTTATCTGTTCCTTAGCTGTGGCTGCTATTCTGCGGTTTTTTTGTTTCTGTTTTTAAGATAAGGTCTCTTCCCAGGCTGTTCTTGAATTGACTTTGTAGCCAAGCCTGGCCTCAAATCCTTAGCCTCCTACTTAGCCTTGGATACCATGGGTCCACTGATGTGTACACCTGCCTGTTATCTGTTTTTATTGAATCCACTTCAAGTTTTATTATCTGAAAGGCATTAGCATTGCTTCCCTCCTCAATTGTTTCTTGTGGGTAAAAATAACTACAACATTTATGAGGTTAAAAAAAAAAAATACCTGGCATGAGTGAATGCCTGTAATACCAGCCGGTCGGAGTCTGAGACAGGACGATCCAGAGTTTGTCTAGTCTTGGTTACAAACCAAGACCCTGTCTCCAAACAGAGACAAACAAAAACCCAGAGAGATATGAAACAACAGACATGGTAAAATAGCCCTGCCTGGATCCCACAGAAGCAATAAAGAGCAACCCCTAAGACACCACGCTTGAACACTGGGCCCTTGGAACTCAGGGTTGGCTGGTCAACAGGGCTGGCTGGCTTGGGGACCTAACCCCAAAAGAGGGCAACCAAGAGCTGCCTGCATTGTTAAGAAAAGCCACAGACAAGTCAGTCAATCATGATTATGGGAAGGCTGCTTGCCCATGGGGACAGTTCTACAGAGACCAGAATGGGAACTGAAGAAATCAGACTTGCTAAGGAAAGAATGAAAGTTAGCAGAGGCCCGGAGGTGGTGCTGCACGCCTTTAGTCCCAGCACTCAGGGAAAAAAAAAAAAAAGGAGGCTAGACAGCAACCTGGCTAGTATGAGATTAAAGGGAAGCTCAATATCCTAAACTACTGGGGAGTGCCAAGGTGTGTGGATGTGTTCCTCCAAGAATTGGCCCATCTCCTCACCCACCCAAACTTAATTCTCTTTCCCTGTTTCAAAAAAAAAAAAAAAAAACCCAAACAAAATACATACTAAAAATAATGAAAATTGGAACAAGCAAAAGACCAATAAGAGAAAAACAAAACAAAACAAAAACAAAAGATCTACACACAACTAAAAGTCTAGAACAACAATGAAGAACCACGGGTTCATTTTGTGTTGGCCAACAATTGCCAGGCATGGGGCATATGGGGTGTGGCCTGGAGTGTGGCTGTCACACTCAGTGACACTCCACTGCAGAAAACTTAACACCTCCCCTCCTTGCCCCCACAGCATGCACTCTTAACTGTGGAGCCATCTCTAAGCAGCCTCGAGCACACACACGTGTGTGAGTGTATATGAAGCTTATTGGAAAGGTGATTTAACAGTTAAGAGGCTGCTCTTCCGGAGGGAGAACTAGGGTTCAACCCTCAGCTCCCAAATGGTGGCTCACATCTGTCTATAACTCCAGTACCTGGGGATCCGATGCTCTGTTCTGGCCTGTGCAGGCACCAGGCAAGCAACTGGTACACAGACATACTCATACAAATGAAAAGTTTTTTTAAAAAATTGAAAAAGGAACAAAGACAGAAAGCAATGCCTGGTTTCAGGGGATCCAATGGCTTCCTTTGGCATCCATGGGTACTAGGCATGCAAGTGCTGCACAGACATACATGCTGACAAAACACCCATACACATAAAATAAAATTAAATTTAAATTAAAAAGAAAACCCCCAGGGCAATAAGCTGTAAATCTCAGCAGCTGCTCCAAGGAGGAAGCTGGAAATAAGGAAGAGAAATTGGCATGGCGTTTGAATTAAGCAGGAATGGAGGTTAGCCACACGGAGCACAAGCAGCCGCATTCTTTAGAGAAGGAATAAAGACCCCCAGTGTTAGGGAAAGCACGCTAAGCTCTGGCCAGCATCTAGAAGAAAAGGACAAAGGAGAAGAAATGGGAAAGGTGCTGTTCGTCCGGACCCTGAAAGACAAGACAGTCAGACAGAGCAGAAGCTCATGGGGTTTTGGAGAGATTGCTCTAGGGGTGGGAATTCTGGGAAAGAAAAGCACATTATCTCATTAAAAGGCTAACTGTTGCTCCCATCTCTGTAACATAATTTAAGGTGGACCTGACTTCCTGACAGGTGGTCCTATGGGGCACCTGGATTAATTTTTAAGAAAGAAGACAATAGCATGTCTCCTAGAGGCAGATTGCATTCTTTACTGTAACAGACATCCATGATGTACTGTATCACCACAGGCCCAGAGAGATGGGGCCAAGCAACCATGGACGGAAGCCTCTGAAACAGTAATCCAGAATGAACCCTTTCTCTTTACCCTGTGTCATAGAGCAGAAGCATCCACACACTCTGTCCCAGTGTTTGCTTTGGATATGCCACACTCCTTAGAAACTGGATTTGTCTAAATTTGAAGCCCCCAGATGGAAACTACCAGACACTTGATCTACAAATGTAAACCCATGCCCTGGGATGCCCTACTCTCCAGTTTGCGTTCTTCATGGTAGCTTCCTATAAATCTCACTTTGCCTATCTTGTACATTGAAGAGAGGTGTGTGTGTGTGTGTGTGTGTGTGTGTTGGGAATCCAACCTAGGCCTTCACAAATACTTTACTATTGAGTCCTACCCCAGTCCATCAGCCCGAAGCTGTCAATCAAAAAGCTGTCAATCACAATGACTTTTGAAGGAGTCTGTATAAAGACTAAGAAACAAAAGCTTTTGTGTCTTGTTGAACATTTGTGTGGATTTGAATATGCAAACTTGGATCTGGACTTTAGGTTGGAAATGGGCTCCAACAAGAGCTACTATGTTTGGGCTGGAGAGATGGCTCAGAGGTTAAGAGCATTGACTGCTCTTCCAGAGGTCCTGAGTTCAATTCCCAGCAACCACATGGTAGCTCACAACCATCTGTTATGAGATCTGGTGCCCTCTTCTGGTGTATGGATATACACGGAAGCAGAATGTTGTATACATAATAAATAAATAAAATCTTTAAAAAAGGGCTTCTATGTTTTATATAAGGAATAAAAATTTGTATTTGAAGGACTTGACTTAGTGGTAGAACAAGGGCCCAGCATACACAAGGCTGTAGATTTAATCCCCAGAACCACAATTAAAAAAAAAAAAAACTAATAATAATAAAAAGGGAGTTTGCTCAGTGAGTACAATGGATAAAAGGTACTTTTTTTTTTTTTTAATGAACTGAAGAGAAGAGATAGCTCTGGTTCAGAGCTCACATTGCTCCTGCAGAGGACCTAAGTTTGGTTCCTAGCACCTGTGTTTGGTGGCTCACAACCGCCTATAACTCCAGCAATATGAGATCTGATGTCCTCTTCTGGACTTCTCTGGCACCAGTACTCACACATACACATACCTCACTCCCACACACATGTGCACATAATTAGAGATAGAATCTAAGTTAGGCATTGGTGGTGCACACTACACCTTGATCCCAGCACTCAGGAGGCAGAGGCAGGTGGATCTCTGTGAGTTCAGAGACCAGCCTAGTCTACAAGAGTTAGTTCCAGGACAGCCTCCAAAGCCACAGGGAAATGCTGTCTTGAAAAACCAAATAATACTGTACTACACACACACACACACACACACACACACACACACACACACACACAAATCAACATAAATTTGAAGTCTGAAAGTCCAATGGTCATGGTGCAGTGCCAGGCAGAACTTCCCCTTTACTGTGTCATTATAATTGATTGCAATGCTGCATTGCAATGGTGAGTGCTGTGCTCGATGCCACATTCAGTCATTTTGACAAACAGGAAGTCAGACAAAACTATGACCCATAGACCAATAAATTAGAGCAAAAGTAACGTGTAGATTCCAGAGCTCAGAACTCAAAGACCCAGAAGCTTTCCATTCAAGGGAGCCCTAAACTTGTGTGTAAGCAATCTAGCTATCCCACTGGAAAAACCCTAATCTTCTGTGTAAGCAATCTAGCTACCCCACTGGAAAAACCAGTTGGAAAGAGGCTGAACCAGCCAGTGCCAAAGTATTCTGGCCAGTCCAGCTGTGAGTAAACCAGAATCATCAAGCTAGCTGCTGAGTTTGCTCATGCCTGCAGCTGCCTAGGAACCCCAAGCTGAGTGGAATCACCCAACCTACACCAGCCCAGAACACAGAACTGTGAGTAAATAAACTGTTTGGAGTCACTAGGTTTGTAGGAAATTTTTCATGTAGTCATCTATAATCAAAATTCCACTCATGAATCTGTGAGGCAGGAATCATTTCTAGTCCTGGCTTAAGAGGAGGCACCAAACTTCACACTAGTTAAGTACCATGCCCACGGTCACAGGAGCTGTCAATTACTGAGTAGGATTTGAATCCAGCTATGTCCGACTTTAGACGATTAGCCCCAACTCTAAGAAGCCATTTGACCCTGAAAAGGCAACTCATACCCCGTTTCCATCCAGAATGCACTAGTTGGTAGAAAATCTAAGAGATTCAGGTCTCCAGAAGACATGTCAGAGCATATCTGTGATTTCATATTGGTTAACAGAATTTGAAACAGAAGGTATGCATGCATTGATGCATGGCTGTGTGTGGTTATTTTAACTCAAATCTAAGAAAGAACATTTAATTCATATGTAGATTTTCTAGTTTTTTTTTTTTTTTTTTTTTTTTTTTTTTTTTTTTTAAGACAGTGTCTCCATTATGTAGTCCTGGCTGGCCTGGAACTCAAGAAGATCCATCTGCCTTTGCCTCCAGAGTGCTGGGGTTAATGGCATGTGCCACCACAGTTGGCTTTGACCGTCTGTCTGTCTATTTTTCTACCTGTCTATTGTCTCTTTTAAGTGTTGACAGGTCCTGACCTGGGTAAAGGACATCTTTAGCATTCCCAGTGTCCAAAAATGGTCCCTATAGCATGCTGATGAGGAGTGAGCTTACTATTTAATGCAGAGGATTGCCAGCCAGCCTAGAGTGAGCATTTCAAAGTCGGCCCTGACCCTGAGGAGTGTGGCCTTCCAGGGGACCCAAGGAGGCTCTTGGGGGCACTAAAACCTTCATTTGAAGTCAATCTTGAATGCAAGTGGTGTGATGGTATCTAGAATGCATCTGAGAACCTCCCCCTCCAAGGGGAAAGAGATCTTTAAGTTAGAGATACTGGATTTCATTTCAAAGGCTGATATTTTTTAGTGACTCAAGGTTTACATGACTTTGCTGTCACAATTAAAAGAGACAGCCCCAGTGTGTCTTGGGGGATCCACTTGGTTGTTTTCTTATGTTGTCATTTTAAATTATTCTTGGCTCCCTGCTGTTCAGGGACAGACTTCAGTTGAGAAAACACCTCCACAAGATCATGTTATAAGCAAGCCTGTAGGGTGTTTTCTGAATTAGTGATTGATGGGAGAGGGCCCACCTCATTGTGGGTGGTGCCATTCCTGGGCTGGTGGTCCTGCGTTCTATAAGAAAACAGACTGAGCAAGCCAAGTGAAGCAATTCAGTAAGCAGCACCCTCCATGGCCTCTGCATCAGCTGCTGCCTCCAGGTTCCCGCCCTGTGTGAGTCCCTTCCTTCAGTGATGAACAGTGATGTGGAAGTGTCAGCCAAACAAACTTTTCCCTCCCCAACTTGCTTTTTGGTCATGCTGTTTCATCACAATAGAAACCATAACTAAGACAACCTTCTGTCATTCTTGAGAGCACATCCTTCCACAATCTAAACTTTCACTTTGCTCTGAATAAAATTAACTTGGTCTTTAGAAACTCTGTGTGAGCCCTTACTTTTACTTCTTTTGTGAACAGGTGATCCAGATCCCCATAACAGGATTCATGCTTTGACTTCCATGGAAGGAGCAAATGGAGAGCTCAGAGAGTAATCATCTTATTTCTTAGAATTAGCTGAGCTGCTAGAAGTTTCTTCGTTTCACCAGTAATTGCCATTCAGTACTGCTCAGTGTTCTGTGCTTTTTTAAAAAAAATTTCAAGCATATATTAATTACATATAATGGGTTTCATTATCTTCACATGTATATAATTTTTTTTGGCTGTTTTGTTTTCCCTTGAAACAGGGTTTCTTTTCTTTTTTCTTTTTGTCTTTTTGGGTTTTTTGTTTTGTTTTGTTTTTTTGAGAAAGGATTTCTATGCATAGCTTTGGAGTCTGACCTGGAACTAGCTCTTGTAGACTAGGCTGGCCTTGAACTCACAGAGATCCGCCTGCCTCTGCCTTCCAAGTGCTGGGATTAAAGATGTGCGCCGCCACTGCCTGGCATGTGTCTTTTATCACAGTATCTTCCCATTACTCTCTTTTGTCTCCTTCATTTTTTTTTCTTCCCTGATAATCATCTTTCTAGTTTCATATCTTTTTTTAAATTGGCCCGTTGACTTCCTTAAGGTTGTTTGCATGTCATGGGTGATGGGCAGTCTGCATCAGTCTGGGCATTTTTCAGTTGCTACACCACTGAAGAAAATGTCCCTCCCTCGACCTTCAACCCTTAGCTGACTACAGCAAGTACAGACTGGGCCTCGTGAATCCCTTCACTCCATGATGCAATGTTATTGGGGGCCATCTTGTGCAGGCCTTATGTGGATAATCACAGCCGTGTGATAGCCAGAAAAAAATATTTCACAGCACTCTTCTTCTTACATTCCTTCTGCTCTGTTATGTTGTTCCCTGAGCCTCGGAGAGGATGATACAGATGTCCCATTTACGGCTGAGTGGTAAACAGTCGCTTATTCTCATCACTTTGACCAGTTCTGTATGTTTCCTTAAATATGAAGCCTCTTTAAATGTTCCTGACACTTAATTATTAACAATTAATACAAATATTGAAAAACACTTCGTGCGGGGTTGGCAAGGTGGTTCATAGGGTGAAGGTGGCTGCTGTGCAAGCCTGAACCTGTGTAAAAGTGGAAAGAGAGAATTGACTCCATGGAGTTGCCCTCTGACCTCCATACCAGTGCCACAGTGTTAATGTATATGTACACTCGGACAGACAGACAGACATACACAAACAGACAAGACATGGACATACTGAAAGGGGTAAACTAAACTCAAAGGCTTCACTTCTAATAATTTAGAAATGAAGGGGCCAGACCTCAATCAGCCCCTGCTTTAGCAGCCACTACAGAAAAGACATGTAGGCCTCTGACACAAGGAAACTCAAGATCCTCTGGCCTCTCAGAGCCTGGGGCCAAAACTGAACACAAAGAAACTCCACACACCAGACACCCCCCCCACACACACACACTCCCCTGCAGCCTCCTAGGTACGTGGTTCCTGGGAACTGTTTGGCCACAAAAGGAACTCCAGGGGAGACCAAAACCTCCCCTGTAGTCTCCAGGATACAGTTCTGAAAACTATTGGTATATAATGCACAACAGGCCATCTGCAAGTACAAGACAAAGCCATAGAAACCACAGAATGTTCTCTCTCAGCACTGACCAATGAAAATAATTGATGCACAGGTATTTCATGCCAAAATATGACTTTGAGAAAATCTTCTGATTGTTCCCAAATGTCAACCAATCAGAAAACAGCCCGTACCTACTGATGTAATCCTGTAACTTTTGTCTTTAAAACCTAGCAATAGACAGGGAACTTCACCCCCTCTGGAGGCTGCTGCTTCAGTTTGCTAGATGGGTCCCTCCCGAGGTAGGACAGAACAATCAATAAACCTCGTGCATTTGCACCAGTGGTCTGTCTCCCTAGTCTCTTGGGGGATCCTTGTGACTTGGGCACAACACACACACAGACACACACACATACACAGACACACACACACATGTACGCACGCACGCACACACTAAATTTTAAAAATCAGATTTTTAAAAAGTAAATAACGCAAAGATGAGCAAAATGTTGCTAACTACAGAGTCCAGGTAATTGTACCCAGTTTCTCATATATTCCTTCTCTTCTGTATAGTGGAATTGCTATAATAAAAAGAGGGGACTAGAGAGGCTCAGTGGTTAAGAACACTTGTTTCCCTTGCAGAGAACCCAGGTTTGGTTTCCAGCACACACATGATGGCTCAAAACCATGTAGCTCCAGGGGATCTGATAACTCCTGACCTCTGCAGGCACTAGGGATGCATGTGGTGCATGCAGGCAAAATATGCATATGCATAAAATAAATAAATGCAAAAAAATAAAGGTGAGGGAGATGGACCCATGAGCAAAGTGTCTGGCACACAAGCAGAGGATCCAAGTCTGGATCACCAGAACCCAGGTAGTTAATGTTAGAACCGGTTGAAATGTTTGACAAGTAACTGCTAATTGCCTTAATGGAAAAAACTGTTCAGACACTGAACCCATGAGGCTCGGGGTTAGGGTGCAGACATATTTGTCTTCTTGGGGACTAACATGGATACTGTGTTATCATTTCTGAGCAGCATAAAGGGCACACCCCACTAAGGGGACTTGTAAAATTCAGTTAGATGCCTGTGCCTTTGATAGATACGTGCCTTTTTTATAGATGGTTGTATCTTCTAAAACCATCTAATGTCTCTTGCTCTAATTCCACATTCACTCTGTGGTTAATTTCTGATTTTACTCATACACATGTATTTTTTCAAGACCCAGTGCACTCTGACAAAACAGTGTTAATGCCTACTCCATTTGGAAGTTATATTTGTCACTCAAGATAGGCACTTTGGCGCTGCAGAGATGGCTCAGCAGTTAAGAGCATGTGCTGATCTTACAGAGGTCCTGAGTTTGACTCCCAGTACCCACATCAGATGGCTCACAACTGTCTACAACTCCAGCTTCAGAGGTTCTGACCTCACAGACACTCAAGTGCACACAGCCACATGCAGACGTACATACACATAATTAAAAAATAATGAAATTAAATCTTAAAAAAATAAAATTGGTATCTTGGGAGTCTGCTATGACCTAAAGGTCTCTGGAGAAGCTACATTTGTGTTAAGAAGCCTGAAGATTATTGCCCTTGGTTGCCCAGAGCATCACAATTCTGGGGAAAGAGAATGTTGTAGGTTGAGAACTCAAATTCTCTTGGGCTTTTTCCAGCCTTTAAATGGCAATTTACCTTAACTTTTGTGTGTGTTCTAATACTCACCTGATATTAGGTAAACCTATTCTACTGTAAAGGCAAGGCAACAGCTTACCTTTTCCCTTCTGAAAAGTCACTGTGATGAACTGACAATAGACAAAATTAATAAGAAGAAAATTACACTGGGTATCCCTGTGAGTGTGTGTTCACCCGTGTAGTCTTCTTAATGAGGCAGGGTTGATGGAATGCAGGCAGGCTTTTAAGAATAAGATTTATTTTTATTTTTAAAGCCTGTGTTTATGTTGTATGTGTGCATGTGTAAATGCAGGTGCTGGAGGAGTCTAGAAGAGGGTATCAGATCCCCTGGAGGTGGGGTTCCAAGCAGTTATGAAGTCAGTTGTTTTAAGGGATTTCAGTGGTTATGAGGGAAAAGACCACCAGGGGACAGACAGTAGTCATAATTACTACCGATGTACATTTATAATGGTGTTCTGATGAACTGGAAACTCAGAGGACTCTGTCAGGCATGGTGACATGTCTCAGTCTTCTGAGATAGATCACAGGCTGTGCTTTCTCTGGCAGATCCACTATTAGGCATAAAAGTGTGTGTGGGGGGAGCATATGATGGCTCACACCTGTAATACCAGTACTCCAAAATGCTAAGGCAGGATAATCACCATGAGTTCAAGGCTAGCCTTGGCTACTATGTAAGAGCTTGTTTAACAAAAGAAAGGCAGAAATAAAGGTAGGGGAAGCTTCTTTTGTATTTGAACATATACAATATATTTGCAAATACATTCTCTGCATATTTGTGAAAAAGAAAGAAACCAGTTGAGCACAGGTGGGGCAGGGAAAGATGTCAGCTGGACCTCCGTCCTAAGACTGACTTCTCCACTTTGGCACACCAAAGAGTTTCGTATTGAAGGCACCTGGGTTAAAGTCACTGCTATGGCATGAATTTTGCTCCCACAAAACATATATCTGGGAGTGGTGTCACTAGCCTGTAATCCCAGCACTTAAGCAGAGGCTGGAGGATTAGGATTAGGACTTCAAGGCTAGTCCAGCTACACATCAAGTTTAAGGGCAGCCTGGGCTACTCTGTTTTGTTTCAAAAAATCAAAAACAAAACCCTCCAAATAGGGTTGGTAATGTAGATCTACATTGGTAGAATATTTGCCAAGCATACACAAAGCCTTGGGTTCTATCTTAGCAACCAATCAGTCATGTGTGGACAGCCAAGGCTACACAAAGAAACCCTGTCTTGAAAAACCAAAACACACACACACAAAAAGAATAATAATAAAAAAATAAAATAAAATACTGGCAGTGGTGGCTCACACCTATAATCCCAGCACTCAGAAGGCAGAGGCAGTAGGATCTCTGTGAGTTCAAGACCAGCCTGGTCTACAAGAGCTAGTTGCAGGACAGCCTCCAAAGCCACAGAGAAACCCTGTTTCAAAAAACCAATAATAATAGTAATAATAATAATAATAATAATAAGAAGAAGAAGAAGAAGAAGAAGAAGAAGAAGAAGAAGAAGGTGGTTCTGGGTCACCCTCGGCTATGTATTGAGAGTTCTAGTCAGTTTGAGACCCTGTCTCAACAAAACAAAATAAAACACACAAATAATTGCAAATTGAAGTGTTAGCTGGAGACCAAATTTTTCTTTCTTTCTTTTTTTTTTTAAAGATTTTATTTATTATGTATACAACATCCTGCTTCCATGTATATCTGCACACCAGAAGAGGGCACCAGATCTTATAACAAATGGTTGTGAGCCAACCTGTGGTTGCTGGGAATTGAACTCAGGACCTCTGGAAGAACAGTCAGTACTCTTAACCTCTGAGCCATCTCTCCAGCCCCCCTTCCTTCCTTCCTTCCTTCCTTCCTTCCTTCCTTCCTTCCTTCCTTCCTTCCTTCCTTCCTTCCTTCCTTCCTTCCTTCCTTCCTTCCTTCCTTCCTTTTTTCGAGACAGGGTTTCTCTGTATTGCTTTTGGGACCTATCCTGGAACTCGCTCTGTAGACCAGGCTGGCCTGGAACTCAGCCTCTGCTTCCTGAGTGCTGGGATTAAAGGCATGCGCCACCAACGCCCCCCGACATTTTTAAAGCCGTGATTCAGTTGAAGTCATTAGGACAGGTTCTAATCCAACATGGCTGATGTCCTTGTTAGCCAAGGAACTTTGGACACAGATGTAGAGGTGATATGAAGACAGAAAAAAAGAAAAAAAAGGCGGTCTATAAGCCAAGGACAGGCGTGTCTGAAGAAGAAGCTTGCCTTGCTGAGCTCAGCCTTCTGGCATCCAGAACTGTGAAAAGTCATGCTCCGTTGTCTAAATTGTTAGTGTTAAAGGTTGAGTTAAAAGGGCAAGGTTGGGAACACAGGGTAGGGGGTGGGGGGTGGATAAACACCAGGGTTTACAGCTGGGAAGGAGATTGCTGGCCTCCCAGATAAGAGCAAGGACAGGGCTCCTGGAAAAACAATGATGTTGTCTCTGCAGATGGACCCTAACTGAAGACCTCGGAAGGCACCTTTGCCCCTGCTCCTAGTCAGCTTCTAAATTTTATGGGGAATTACTCACACCTTTATACACATTCTTTTTTTTTTTTTTGGTCTTTCGAGATAGGGTTTCTTTGTGGAGCTTTGGAGCCTATCCTGGCACTCGCTCTGGAGACCAGGCTGGCCTCGAACTCACAGAGATCCGCCTGCCTCTGCCTCCGGAGTGCTGGGATTAAAGGCGTACGCCAACAGTGCCCGGCCCTTCTTACATCCAGTGATTCTCATTACAGCAGAATGAATTTTTGGTAAAGAAAAAAAAAAAAAAAAAAAAAAGCCCCCACCTGTTTGAGGAAGAAGATTGCAGACAGCCTCAGGGATGGCAGCCTGAGGATTTAGACTAGGCTCTGCTCAGTCTGACCCCCTTTCTCCAGGGTCTTCTTTTCATTTGCTTCCTCTGGCCTACTGAGAAGTAATTTTGACGGGTTGGGGGAAGTTGCTCAGTAGGTAAGGCCACTTGCTCGGCAAACATGAGGACCTGAGTTAGAATTTCCAGCGCTTGTGTCAAAAAAGCCAGACATGGCCCGGCTGTGGTGGCACAGGCCTTTAATCCCAGCACTCGGGAGGCAGAAGCAGGAAGATCTCTGTGAGTTCGAGGCCAGCCTGGTCTACAACATAAGATCCAGGACAGCTAGGGCTGTTATACGGAGAAACCCTGTCTTGAAAAAACAAAACAAACAAACAAACAAAAAGTCAAGCATGGCCTGTGGTGCCAGTATCCCTAGTGCATGGGGCCAAGGGAGACAGGCAGATGCTAAGCTGCCGTGGCCAGTCAATTTAACTGAAGGTTTAGGTTTAATGAAAGAGCCTGTATCAAGGGACTAGAGTGAAGTGTGATAGAGCAGGACACTTGTTTTAACATACCTTGACAAGGTGTGTGTGTGTGTGTGTGTGTGTGTGTGTGTGTGTGTGTGTGTGCGCGCGCGCGCACGCCTAATCTACATAGTGAGTTCCAGGACAGTCAGAGCTACACACAGTGAGACCCTGTCTCCGTCTCTCCCCTGCCCCACTCATTCTGAGCAAAGTACAAGTGAACATGGCTCTAGTGCATAGCTTCCAGTTATCCTTATTGACAAGTGTCACTAGGAAGATGTTATGTGATTTATTGTCATATGGCAAAAAAAAAAAAAAAAAAAGTCAAAAAGTCGTAGATCAATATCCTTACCAGGTTACTTGGGGAGGTCATTGAACAGGTGGGCTAAAGCTAGCTACACGATGACATCTTTTTCATGGGCTTTATTTATTTTCTTTTGAAGTTTTTTTTTTAAGATTTTTTAAACTTTATGTGTATGAATACTAGTCCACATGTATATCTGTTCACTATGTGCATATGGTCCCTGAGGAGGCCAGAAGAAGGCATCAGATCCCCTGGAACTGAACTTACAGAAGGTTGTGAACTTGGTGCTGGCCACCAAATCTATACAGCATTTTAGCTTTTGAGTTGGTGGAGAGTACAGATGCTAAACTAAGTGAAATCGGAGAAGTTTATATAATAGTCAGGAGACTTCAAGGTTATATGAAAGTTAAGGTAAATGACTATTTTAAAGGGTCTGTGATATCCCAAGGTAATTTTGGTTTTCAACCTACAATACTCCATTTCTCTATAGCAATGTTTTTCAGTCCTGTGTATCAGATATTTCTGTTACGATTCCTAACGGAAGTAAAGTTATAGTGATGAAGTAGCAACAAAAATAACTTTACGGTTGGGGGTCACCACACGTGAAGAACTGTATTGAAGGGTCACAGCACTAGGAAGGTTGAGAACCATGCTCTCCAGCCTTTGTGTCCTGTTAATGCCCTGCAGGGGTTTCAGTGTGGACTCTGCTTCTTCCCAGAATTCCAGTTCACCTTTTCTGTAGCAGCCTGAGCTAACTGGGACAGTGTATGTCCAGTCCTGTCAGACCCTCTGTCCACTCTTCTGTGGTTCTTTCATTGGCCTGTGCTAAGCCCAAGTCAAATGTTTCTTTCTGCTTCAGGGATGAGCTGCATTTTAGTATTTGCGCCCCCCCTCCATCTCAGAATAATTTAGTAGGGATGGGGGGAGGTCCTTTGACTTGAAGAGTGACATGTGTGGCTTAGGAGAGGCAGTGATGGGACCTTTCTTAGATTTTGGAAACTAAATGAGTTACATTTGAGGAACAGCTATCGGGGACAGTCATGTTCTGCCTGTAGCTGCTATGGGGGACAGTCATGTTCTGCCTAGATCCTGGGTCAGGAATGAAGATCTTAGGTGCCTCTCCAATCCCCCTGATGGCCAGGAACTCTGAGGGCCGATCTCTTTTTGACCTCTGTACTGGAAAGAACTGCCTCTCCTATGTCCCTGTCCTATGGGGGCTGGTTTGCCACTAGTGACTGACAAATGTTGGAAGATAAAGTCCAGACTCCTTGTCCTCAGCTTTGACAATTCTGGAGTTGATCTACCTGAATGATAGCTCCCAGTGTCAGCTGAGGTCCTGGCTGAATCTGTATGGCAGGTCCTAGTCTCCTGCTTCTCAGCCCTGTCTCCCTCAGGTGTTAGTCCTGAGAACACTCGACAACAAAGACCCTGCTGCTAACTTCTGTCAGGGGGTTATTTTTGGAAAACTCAGCCTGGAAAGGGTTTTATATCAATTAACTACTGTTTTCTTCTACATTTACAGCTGCTCATTCAAACAACAGAAGAAATGTGTCAAATACACATTAATTATGTTTATTTTGTAGTATAAATTCAGTGAAAGAATAAGGGGGGACACGTGGTTGTGTGGGGTGGGAAAATAGGTAGTAATTACTGAATTGTGAAGGAATATAAATTAGTGCCACAAATTTAAAATTGAGTTCATTCTATTTTGGCTACAATAAATATCTTGGTGCATTTGTGAGGGTTTTAGTAAATTATTTCGATGCCAGGGAAGGTTTGCAAACTGGTCTGGTGTTTGTTATGTGCATTTATTTGTTTGTTTGTTTACTTTTGGTACCGACTTTGAACTGGGAACCTCACACAGGCCGAGTTCACACTCCATCTCAAGCCATGACTGTGGGTTTGGGCTGGCTTTCAGGTGGTACCAGGTCAAAAGCCTCCTGTAAGGTGGGCAGACTAACCTCCCTTTCAGCAGCTTCATCTCTAAATGTGTCTGAGGGAGATAAGGAAATAATGGGACCTCCCCACCCAGCAAGCAGAAACCCACATGGGGTGGGCAGGATACTTTCTCTTCATTTCGCTTTTAACAGAAAGCAAAAAGTGACATCCCAAACAGGAGTGTTCTTGTGGAAGCTTCACCCCAGCCCCATATACCCAAAGAGTCTGGAGTGTTCTGGTGGAAGTTCGACGGGAACCTCCCCCACTTAATCTGTCTCCAAACCCTGCTGCTTCTCAGAAAGCCCACCAAATGATGACCCCTCCCCCAGAGATGCTCAAGACCACTCCCATAGGGTATTTCAATTGTCCCCCAGAAACAGACATGTGGTTTTCTGGTCTCTCTTTCCCATCTCCTCTGGGGGTGGGGAAGGGAGACTGGTAGGCCATCTGGGAGTGTTGTGCCCATGAAATGTAGGCTTTTTCTAATTCAGTTTGATTTGGTCTGATTTGAATCGCTGTGGTGGAGAGGCAGAAACTCTTCAAGAAGGACTAAGGAGAATATGGGGGCCAGGCTAACAGTGAGCAGGAAGGTGCTTCAGGTCTTGAAGAGAAAGGTGGCAGAGACTCAGAAGGGTGGATGACTGCCAAGTTCCTTCTTTCTTTTTCTCTCTTCCTCTTCTTCTTCTTCTTTGTGCCTATGTGCATGCATACGTGCGTGCGTGCGTGCGTGCGTGCGTGTGTGTGTGTGTGTGTGTGTGTGTGTGTGTGTGTGTGGTTTTTCAAAACAGGGTTTCTCTGGATAGCCCTGGAACTTACTCTGTAGACCAGGCTGGCCTTGAACTTAAGAGTTCTGCCTGCCTCTGCCTCCCAAGAGCTGGAATGAATTAAGGGCACAGGCCACCACTCCTAGGCTTGGAAGTTACTTCTTGTTAACATTCGAGAGTGCAGCTCAAGTTCAGGTCTCAAGGACAGTTTCTTCAAGCACTTGACACCCAAGTTACATTTCTCTCTGTGTGTGGGCTACCCCACATCTACAACTTCTAGATAGTACAATATAGAAATAAGATTTACTTTATTATTGTTTACTTACTGTTTTGTTGTTTTTGGAGACAGGGTTTCTCTGTGTAGCTCTGCATGTCCTGGAACTCATCTCTGTAGCCCAGGTTGGCCTGGAGCTCTGCCTCCCAAATGCTGGGATTAAAGGTGTGCACCACCACTGTCCAGCTAACTTTTTTAAAAATTGTTTTGTGTGAGTATATGTCATATGTAGGTGCCCATAGAGGCCAGAAGAGGGCAACAGATCCCTTGGAGCAGGACTAGCAGTGTCATGAGCCACCCAACCCAGGTGCTGGAATCAAACACAGGCTTCCTGGAAGAGCAGCGATGCTCTTCCCTAATTGTGCCCCTTTGAATATATTCACAGTGTTGTAAAACAGCTTGAGAGAGACCAAAGCCATACAGACAGTGCTTATGTGGAGAGTTTAATGAGGGGCAGGGGGAGAGACAGGGAGTGCAGAGCAGTCTCCTGGGAAGAGAGATACAGAGATGCAAAGAGACAGGCAGAGAGACAGACACCAAGAGGCAGAGAGAGAGAGAGAGAGAGAGAGAGAGAGAGAGAGAGAGAGAGAGAGAGAGAGTTCTGGTTACAGGGCCCCACTTTTTAAAAGGGGTGTAGCTGTAGCAATGTAGCTGATGCCATCGTCAGGACCCTGAGCATGTCAGAGAACTGCCTGAGTACTGACAAGAGCATCCTGCTAGGTGACTGGGTGCAGGCCAGTATAATGCCTGAATACTAACACATAGACTTTTTTTTTTTTTTTGACTACCCTCAGATTTTTTATATAGCTAAAGATGACCTAGAACTCCTGATTCTTCTGCCCCTACCTCTCAAGGTCCAGAGTTATAGAGGTGTGCTACCATGCTTTTATTTATACCTTTTTTTTCTGAATCATCTTATGTTGGTGGTGGAGAGTAAAGGTGGTGGTCTTGGATCTCAATTTTCTTTTCTTTCTTTTTTTTTTTTCAAGAAATGGTTTCTCTCTGGCTTTGGAGGCTGTCCTTTGGATCTCGATTTTCAGTCCATCTTCAATACCTTGGTTAGATTCCATAGCCATATGGTTATTTTTAGTTGCTAAAATCCTCTCTCTGTCTCTGTCTCTGTCTCTGTCTCTGTCTCTCTCTGTGTGTGTGTGTTTTGTTTTTGTTTTTTGAGACAGGGTTTCTCTAAGTTTGGAGACTGTCCTGGAACTCTCTTTTAAGACCAGGCTGGCCTTGAACTCACATCCGCCTGCCTCTGCCTCCCGAGTGCTGGAATTAAAGGCACGCACCACCAACTCCTGGCTTTAGTTGCTAAAATTCGGTCATCTAAAATTCCAATTTTGATTGATTGGTTGATTGTGTGTGTAAGAGATTGTGTATGTGTGGTGTATGTGCGTGTGTGCACCTGCAGGTGTGCATACCTGTGTCTGTTCACACACTCTGAGAGGCCAAAGGAGGATGCTGGGTGTCTTGCTCCACCACTCTCTCCATCACATCTTAGAAGGGTTTCTCCCTGAATCTGGAGCTGACTGGTGCCTAGCAATTCTTAGTGGTCCTCCTGTCTGTTCCTCACAGTGCTAGGGTAACAGGTGTGTGTGACCATGACCAGCTTTTTACATAGGTGCTGGAATCTGAACTCAGACCCTCAAACTCGTGCAGAAAGAACTCTTACCTCTTGAGATATCTCTTCAGTGCTCCATACTTAAACAAGGTCCCAGAACCTACCGTTTCCTCTGACTGAGACAGTTTTCCCATTTGCTGAATTAACCCAAATTCTGAACCCCAAAATCACCAAGAGGCCCGTTTCTATGCAAAAGCAAAGAGTCTTTTATTGCAGTTGTTTATCAAGCTAACCCCATTAGCCGGGGCCTTTCAAGTCCACCACGGTGGGTGGCTGGAGAAAAGACCCTGAGAAACCTTGAGACAGGGATCTTATAGGGCAGCATAAGGGGAGTGTCTAGAGGCACACACAGGCTCAGGACTGGTGTGCCTCCAGGCTTGGAGGACTTGCCCTGTGTTGATTGTCAACTGGTTGTTATGGCCCATAGGTCCTCCTAGTGCGGTTGCCCTGGGCAAGTCCTACAAGCCTGGAGGCACACCAATCCTAAGCCTGTGCATACCCTTAGATACTTCCCTTACACTGTCTTATAAGATCTTTGTCCTGTGGTTTCTCGGTGTCTTTCTCCAGACATCCGCCATGGTGGATGGATGAAAGGCCCAAGCTAACATGGGGTTAGCTCGTTAAACAACTGCAATAAAACCTCTTGCTGTTTGCATCAAGCTTTCACCTCTGCCTGGTGATTGGGGTCTCTGAGGTCCTGGGCTGAAATCCTTGGGTCCTGAACTTGGGGGGGGGGTGTCTCTCAAGGGCCTGAGCTTCCGGGGGTCTCTCAATACACACACACAGATACTTTAACACACAAACACTCACAGAGGTTTGCATGTGTGGATGTAAGCATATACAAACAAACAAACGATAAATAAATAAATAATAGATGTATATAAAAATTTTAAAAAGTAGAGACTGGAGTTAAATTCTGGTTTTTGGCTTCTGCTCATCTCTCTCCCTTGCAGTCACTAGCAAGGTGGTCTACAAGGCTCATTGTGATGTAGGAATTTTCTCTACAAAAGGTCAGAAATGAGGTCCTATGGAATGGAATGCATGGATATTTGCACAGTTACAATTGAAGGAGTGTTTGAGTTTGGGGGTGGGGGGCCCAAGGAACAACTCTGCCCTGGGAGTAGTGGATAGCCACTTTTCCTAGCCATTGAACGAAAGCACTTTCTGTTGTTTATTAAATTCTTAAACTGTTCCAGACCCTTTGTGTTTGTTATCTGACTGAATCCTCAGGAGCCCCACAAAACCACGAATTGTTTCTATTTCACAAATGTGGGAAGTAAATCTTAAGCCAATTCATTAACTGTCTGCAATGAATTAGAAACAGTCAACCTGAATGAATATTGAAATCCAAATCTAATTCCCAAATCACTGTGACATACAACAACCTCAAAGATAGCCAATCACAACTCGTTCATTAATCAGCAGGTATTTATCACCTGACCACTGGAAGTGGGTGGTCACTGCACAGTGAAGTAGGGAAGCATCAATAGGTTCACTCAAGCAGTTTTGGTGGCAAGTGCCTTTACCCAAGCACCAACACATTCTTTATTCTACCAAAATCCTGTACGGTTTGAGTTATTAGCTTATTATATAATATGTTTTATTATGACATTTTCACTTTGATCATGTTTACCCCTCCCTCATTATTTACTAATTCCTGCCCATTTCATTCACACACATAATATGATTTGATCACAATCACCCCATTATCTCCTTTAAATGAAAGGATACACATCAAACACTTTAAATATTTACTTATGCTCCTGGGTATTAAACTGTATATATGTCTATGTGTAAGACCCTCAGAAAGCTGAGGCTTCCAGAATCTTAGCCCAGGACGGCGGCCACCCCAAACACAGAATGGAGGCGAAAGCTTGATGCAAACTGCATGAGGCTTTATTGTAATTTAACGAGCTAACCTCATGTTAGCTCGGGTCTTTCACCCACCCGCCATGGTGGATGGCCAGAAAGACGGCTCCTTGGGTCTCCCAAAAGATCTTATAGGGCAGCATAAGGGGAGTGTCTAGGGGTACGCACAGGCTCACGATTGGTGTGCTTCCAGGCTTGGAGGGCTTGCCCTGTGTTGATTGGTCAACTGGTTGTTATGGCCCATAGGCCCTCCCAGGGTGGTTGCTATGCTCTCTATGTCATTGTCGTGCGCTTGTCCGTAAAGCACACCCAGGGTCGTAAAGCATAGCGCCACCAGCTAACTTCTGATTGGTTCCTTGTCACAAGACAGGCATCTGACCTCTAAGTGACCAAGGCAGATATATGGCAAGCACGTGTTCGCCTGTTATGGCTGCCAAAAGGGAAGCCGGTTCCTTCATATGCACCATGTGATGCAGGGCCTGAAGAGGCCAGAAGAGGATGTCAGATCCTCTGGCAATGGGGTTAACATGTTTGTGAGCCACCATGTGGGTGCTGGGAATCAAACCAAGTCCTTTGGATGGTGGTGCTCTTGTTTATTTGTTTTTTGATTTTTTTGACACAGGGTTTCTCTGTGTGGCCCTGGCTGTCCTGGAACTTGCTCTGTAGACCAAACTAGTCCCCAAATCACAGAGATCCACCTGCTTATGCCAGGATTAAAGTTGTGCATCATCACTGCCCAGCAAGATTGGTGCTCTTAACCATGGAGTCATTTCTCCAGTCCTCCCCCCACCCCATGTATTATTCCTGTTCTCCTCCCACCAAACTCTTTCCTATATGCTTTCTATTTTCGTGTCTTTCTTTGGTGTTTCCCCCTGTATTTAATTAGAGGTGTTTGAGTGACAGTATTGGTGTCTATTATTTATTTGTGCAAGGGCAAATGTGCATGTGGCATACCAACAGCTATGCCACTGAGAAATATGTCTTGCATTTGTATATGTGTGAACAAGTAAGTTTTAAAATAATCACTGGGCTGAGTGAGTCAAAGCTAAGGATGCCATTCTGGGTACCCCTGGCTGTGCTATAAACAGCCCCTAGGGAATTATGAAGCTACCTGCTTCCTCCCCAACTGTCTATGTGATTCAGGGTTTGATGTCTGAATTGTGATCTTTATGGCCCTCATAGGCCTAAAGGGAGTGGCACTATTAGGAGGAATGGCCTTGTTGGAGGAAATGTGTCAATGAGGATGGGCTTTGTGGTTTCATAAGCTGAAGCCAGGCCCAGTGTCTTTCCCTTCCTGCTGCCTGCTGATTTGGATGTAGAACTCTCAGCAAGCTTTCGAGCACCATGTCTGCTTGCATGCCACCATGCTTCCCGCCATAACAATAATGGACTAAACCTCTGAACTTGAAAGCAGCCCCAAATAAATGTGTTTTTTTTTTGTTTTTTGTTTTTTGTTTTTGTAAAAGTTGTCTTATTCATGGGGGTCGCATTACAGCTATAGAACAATGACTAAGACACAGGGGTAGGAAGCTAGTAAAACTGTTGGGGACCAAAATAGTTCCATTATGGAATGTCCAGCCTCCGGGTTCAGTAAACAGGAGCACCAGGAACTCTGACCCACTATTGTATTGCTAATGCCAGCAGGTCTGCTATTGTTTACCATGGCCTCAGTGTAGAATGCCTCCTAGTTTGCATCTCTATGGGCCTAAGCATTGAATAGGCCCACGCATGGGCTGAGAACTCTGCATGACTAAGAACTGTTTAGGTGATGCTCCTGAGCTGAGAACTCTGTCTACAGAACTAGGAACTGTTTAGGTAATGCTTGAATTAGTAGAATCACTTGATATTGGCTATATACATCATAATAGATGCTTCCTGATGCTGCCCCTGCCCTTGGAAAACTATTTAAATGGATTTCTCAAAAAACCATGGCTTCTCAGCATCAGCTGAGAGCCCTCCTGAGGTGACAAGATGCCTGTGTTTGGTCTTTATCACCGTTGGGTTGCTAGGAGTTTCCAAGTCCACACTCTTCCACTCAGGCCGAACCTCATGGCTTCCATGGCTTAGGGCTGAGACGGCCCGGGCCACTACATAAAACTACACGCTGAAGATGAGAAGACAAGACATTTTGCAGAGCTGAGGGCAGAGCTGTAAGGGATTCGAGTATAAGATCCCCCCCCCCCCCCAAGCTCAGGCCTCCAGAATCTTTTCCCAGGTCACTCCAATCACCATGAGGGGGTGGAAACTTGATGCAAACAGCAAGAGGCTTTAATGAAAGGTGGACGTTTGTACAAACGGGCTCTCCCAGCATGCAGGCTAGAGAGCAGTCCGGTCCCCCAGGCACAGGCGTTTTTAAAGGCAAAAACCATAAGCTTAGGGAGGGGCCTTGACTCTCTGTCCGTTGAACCCATGAGTCATGGGTTCCTAGCAGGCTCTTTGTCTTGAGGGGAGGCCTGGGAATCAGATAGCCTCCTGACCCCACCAGTTGTAAAACCTGCAGACCTCAGGATATGCTAACTAATGGTAGCTATCTCTTTGTTTCACAGGGACCCTTAATTGTTAATTATTGACACATTGGCCAGTGGAACAATCTGTTTCCTTCATGAGTCCCTCAGGGAGGGTGGCCATCTGGGAATTCTTGGTACCCAGTTATCTTATGGCCTTGTAAGGGAGTAATTGCTGGTGGCTGGTAAATTACAGGCACTAAGTCATAGTAGTAGCCTTGGTCAGTTTCTGGGCTAAATTTCTTTGCTAATTTTTAAGTCTTTCAGAGCACCATCAGCAGAAAATGTAGCACAAACCTCAGAGAGGAGAACAATTCAGTTGCTGTGAAGAGACACCATGATCAAGGTAACTCTTGTAAAGAGAAAACATTTAATTGTTTTTTTGTTTCTTTACAGTTTCAGATGTTTAGTCCACTATCGGCATGGAGGCATGCAGGCAGACATGATAGCTGAGAGTGCTACACCTGGATCTGTAGGCAGCAAGAAGATAGAGAGCTACTGGGCCTGGCCTGGGCTTTTGAAATTTCAAAGTCCACCCCCTTCCCCCTCCCACTTCCTCCAAGAAGGCCACACCTTGTAATCCTTTCAAATAGTGCCTCTACACGAGCCTGTGGGGGCCATTCTTATTCAAACCACCATAGCCAGATTGTCAAGGATAGCAAGGATAACAACTAACCATATTATGAAACAAAAATAAAACTATATTAAAATTTTTCATAATGTCTTATATGAAATCAGGTATGCTGGCATATGCTTGTCATCCCAGCACTCTTGAGGTAGAATCAGGAAGATGAGGAGTTCAAGGCTAGATTCAAACAAAATAGAAAGTTGTAGCCCAATCTGGGATACAGGAGACCATGTCTCCAAAGCCAAAATCAAAAAGTCCTGTATTAGGAAGCAGCCAGGCAGTGCTGGTGCACACCTTTAATCCCAGCACTTAGGAGGAAGCAAGAGAAAAGAGTACAGCTAAGGTTTTAAAAGTCAGAGGACATCTGGGATAAACTTGAAGTGATGTTTTTCATTTGCTTCATAGTTAAGAGTGAATCCAGAGGAAGCAATTTACAAGCAAAGACAAGGAGGCATAAACTGGCTAGGGCTGAGCACACCTGTAATCCCAGCACTCAAGAGGCAGAGCCAGTAGGATCAGCACAAGTTTAAGGTCAGATTCTTCTACAGAGTGAATTAGTGTGTGTGTGTGTGTGTGTGTGTGTGTGTGTGTGTGTGTGTGTGTGTGTGTGTGTGTGTGTGTGATCATCATGCATTCTGGCTATTGCATACATTTTTTTCCCTGATATTAGGGAAAAGCCTTGAATTTGCTGAACAAGTGCATCTCCACTGAACTACCTCCCAATCCCAGAAAGGGGCTTTCTGCAAAGCCTTTAGCATTGTAACTGAATGTTGACTGGACACTGGACTTTAGATCTTAATTGCTTTGCCTTGAATGGTCCCCCACAGCACCTCTTTGTGTTGGGCATTGGATGAAAGGGACCTTTGAGCACACTGCCTGATGTGGACAATTAGGACCTGAGTTCTCAGTCACCAGTTAATGTTTCACCAATTGTTACCAGTGCTTATAGACACCCAAATGTCTGCCCTTTGCTTGATTTTCATTTGATTCCTCTTTCATTGTTATTTTTCTTTGTTTTTCTGGGTGCTGGGGATAGTGCCTCATACATGCTGATCACATTCTACCTAACACTGCCAGCTATTTTATTATTTGGTTTTTGTTTGTTTGTTTTGAAGACAAGAGTTTCTCTGTATAGCGCTGGCTGTTCTCTCTCAGGCTGGCCTTAAACTCAGAGATTCACTTGCCTCTGCCTCCCAAGTGCTGGGATTAAAAGTGTGCACCACCACTGCCTGGTTTCCTTCTTTCTTTCTTTCTTTCTTTCTTTCTTTCTTTCTTTCTTTCTTTCTTTCTTCCTTCCTTCCTTTCTTTCTTTCTTTTTGTTTCTTCAAGACAGGGTTTCCCTGTGTAGATTTGGAGCCTGTCCTGGAACCAGCTCTTTGTAGAGCAGGCTGGTCTGGAACTCACAAAGATCTGCCTGCCTCTGCCTCTCAAGTGCTGGGATTAAAGGTGTGTGCCACCACCAACCCACTGCCTGGTTTATTATTTGTTTTTAATCCCTTCTTTCCTTTTCTCCCCTTTCTTACTTTCTGTCTTTTCTTTTTCCTTTCCTTTTCTTTTTTTTGAGACCTCATATAGCCTATGTTGGCTTCCAACTCACAACTATGTAGTCAAGGATTAAACAACTGATCCTCCTGCCTCCACCTCCCAAGTACTGGGATTATAGGACTAAATTACTTCATCCAGTTTATGTGATGCTGGGAAATGAGCCAAGGACTTCATGCATACTAGGCAAATACTCTATCAACTAAGCTACCTACCCAATTCTAGTCTTACTTTGTCAATGTTTTGTTGTTATTGAAATTTTGAGGGTGCAAAGATCAAAGACCATATTTATCCATGCAATTGTCTTTTCTTTTCTCTCTCTCTCTCTCTCTCTCTCTCTCTGAGACAATATCTTTGCATGTAACACTGGTTGTCCTTGAATTCACAGAGATCCTCCTGCCTCTGCCTCCTGAGTGCTGTGCTGGGATAAAAGGTATGTGCTACTACACCTATCTCTAATAATTTTTATTAACCAGAAAACGAAATTTGATTATAAGTAGTGAGGAGGAGTACTTTGAAATATTTCGTTCTTTTTGAAAAAGAAAAAAAAAGCCAAAGAAAAAGGATTTATTTTATATGTATGATAATTTTGCCTTCCCATATAGACATGCATTGTATTGTTAGACCCCCGAAAACTCAAGTATCCGGGGTCTCAGGCCAGGTTCGCGGTCACCCCAATCACCAGGCGGATTCGAGAGCTTGCTGCAAACTGCACGAGGCTTTATTGTAATTTAACGAACTAACCCCATGTTAGCTCGGGTCTTTCACCCACCCGCCATGGCAGACGGCTAGAAAAAGACGGCTCCTAAGGTCTCCCCAAAGATCTTATAGGGCAGCGTAAGGGGAGTGTCTAGGGGTACGCACAGGCTCACGATTGGTGTGCCTCCAGGCTTGGAGGGCTTGCCCTGTGTTGATTGGTCAACTGGTTGTTATGGCTCATAGGCCCTCCCAGGGTGGTTGCTATGCTCTCTACGTCATTGTCGTGCGCTTGTCCGTAAAGCACACCCAGGGTCGTAAAGCATAGCGCCACCAGCTAACTTCTGATTGGTTCCTTGTCACAAGACAGGCATCTGACCTCTAAGTGACCAAGGCAGGTTTATGGCAAGCACATGTTCGGCTGTTATGGCTGCCAAAAGGGAAGCCGGTTCCTTCATTCCCCCATTTTCTTTTTTGTAAATTCCAATCATGGAATTGCTGTCTCTCTAGCATCCCCATCAGGGAGTGATAGATATTGGCATCCCCATGTAAGGGAGTTCCTTTTGACTTAGCATTTTAACCAGGGAAAATGGACGCCGAAATTCTTTTCTAAACTGCTTCCTGCTGACTTTGGGACGAAGTTAGGGACCCCAGAAGGTTGAAATGCTAGTCAAAAGCAAAAAGGGATTTAGGCAATGGGGAATTCATCAGGGGCTTCTGGGTAGCAGACACTGTTGCAGAGACAGGGGGTGTCCATATCAGCTGAACTGGTTCACATCCACAGCAAGTCTAGGGCTCGCAGTCTTAGAACAGTCTGTAGTCAGCAACTGATATTCAGATGTCTGCCAGAAGCAGAAACCTGTTTAAGACATGTTTAAACTAGGAACAGAGGTTAAAACTTATTTACTGAAGCCCACAGTGTAGAAAAAGCAGATATTTGGATATCTGTTTAAACAGCAAGAACATATTTATAACTTTGAGTCCTAGCAAAAACTGCAGATTTGGGATATAAGCATGTACATTTTTCTTCTGTCCAGAGAGCCAGGTATGGATTGGACAGAGGTGCCTTTGGCCTGATGAAAAGCCCTTTAAGTTTGTACTTAGATGACAACCAAAATAAACTTAAAAACTTTGAGCTCGTGCCTGAACAGTAGATAGTTACTATTTTATTAGCTAACATACTGACTAGTCTATAGTGGACCTGACTGCCTGATGCTGTCAAGCTGACAACCAGTAATATTTCAGAGATCTGAGAAGGGTATATCTTGTCCGAATCTACTAAAAAGTGACAGAAGCCAGTCTATATACAGTTAGCCAAACCCAAGTTTCTCCATTACCGCTGGAGGCAGGTGTCTCAAAGACCAGCAATCCTCGCCAGGCCTATACTGTGAGAGTTTTTTCCTCTCTGTGGAAGAGGGACATGGAAAAGACTGACCTTGTTTTGTCTAGGCAAAGGGGTGCAATCAATTTTCCAGTGTCCAGCAGCTTTGTCCACAGTCTCGGCTAGGTTCTGGCAGGCGGCAGGTATCACATCTGAGCATCTTGCTCACTGGTCCAGGTGCAGGAACTGGGTTGCCTCATAATCTTCTTTGGAGACTTTGGGTCACTGTCCGGATCTGGCGGTCTGTCTGACATTATAAACTTTAAAGATAACAATTTAAATGCCATATTCTGAAGATCTCTGAAGCATTAGAGGTCTGTTTTAATTACTTGCCTTAAGCATACAAGAAGCACACAGGTGGCTAGGTAAAGTCTTACTTCTGTAATACAGCTGAACTTAAAACTATATAGAGCTATCTTATATTTCTTAAACAGTAGCTTAACTTCTTTCTGAGGCAGGGTTTTTCTGTGACTTTGGAGCCTGTTCTAGAATTCTATCTGCCGGACCAGGCAGGCCTTGAACTCATAAAGATCCATCTGCCTCTTCCTCCCGAATGGTGGGATTAAAGGCGTGTGCCATCTACACCCTGAGCTTAAAGGTGTGTGCTACCAACACCCTAAACTTAACTTCTGAAAACACAAACTGTAACAGATTAGCATCTTTTATAAAACAAGAACTTTACATTGTCAGGCTTTGCTTAAAAATAATTCTAAATTGAAGCTCTTTAAGTACAAACATTAATAAAAACAAACATTTGAAAACTGGTTTTAAAAAGAAATTTAAATTCCCTTAAGGTCTTTCTGTAATATATAGAAGCATTAACATTTTAAATCTTAATTGAAAAACTTGTTTTTAAGATGGTACCTCTAATTTCCATGCGGTCATCTTTAGTCAAGATGGCGGTTTAAGTATTCTTTTTTAACTTTAGCAAAATGGCGACTAGTCAAGTCATGTGACCAGTTGGCCATGTGCTGGCTAAACCAGGAAACAGAACATTTTAAAACAAATATATATAAATTACTTGAGAAATAAACAGGACTTTTTAAAACAGAATTAGCTTAATATGGTTAAAATTTTAACTTATATTACCATTTTTAAAATTTACTGTTTGTAGACATGAGAAACCATAGCACAGTTTACAATTTTTTTTTTACTTGTAACAACCTTTTCTCTGACCTTTAATAACTTTCCTCTGACCTTTTACAACTTATTTTAACCCTTTATAACTTTCTGTAACAATCTTTTTCTCTGACCTCCAACAACTTGCTTTAACCCTCTATAACTTTTACCATTTGTTTTAACTCTCTATAATCTTTTATTTTATTTCTCTGACTTTCTTAGACATTCTTAGACAAATTTTCTTTTTTTTTTTATTATTTAAGTCTTTTACATTTTTTTTTCAGTTAACATAAAAATTTTGTCAAAGTCCCTTTTATAGTTTTTAATAACTTTAAGGCCATTTAGATAGAAAGGGGGTGTTGTGGTGGATCCTGAATTGAAAACCAATGATGATAACACAGAATAGACAGGAAAGAACAGACGCCAACCCAATCCGCCCATGCTGCTCATAAGGCAATGGCGCCGGGAAGACGGCGGCAGAACTCGGCAGCTAACTGAGGCGGGTCCAAGTGTCCTTGGCCCGAGTCCATACCTCCTGGGTCCTGGGTGTCCTCAGAGTGGCAGTCTGTCCTCCGGCGCATCTGCCGATCACAGTTGAGGTGGCGCCATGTGCTCAGAGAAGAAAAGACCCCTGACCCCCTGACCCATGCATGCCACGTGCATGGGCAATGTGGGACAGAAAGAGATGCTTAAGAAACACATAACACAAATGACAGCACATTAGACAGCACAAACATTAGACAGGACAAACCGCGGCAAAGAAATGGTGCCCCAAACCAAAATTACAACCAAACCTTGGACTTTCATCCAGGGTGGAACCAAGGTTCTCGCAAGTCTGCTTACCCTATGGTTCAATTACAAATTCTGCGCAGATCAAATACAAATTACAAATTCTGCGCAGATCAAATCAAGCAACCCTCGGACTTTCATCCAGGGCAGGACTTCAGGGTCTTCCCCAGAAGTCCGAATTACAAATACAAATTCTGCGCAGATCAAATACAAATCATGGCACCAAACAAAACAGCAAGAGACAAAACAAGAAACATAGAACATTGAACATATACAAGTTTCGAGCTCGAATCATCTTACCTCCAAGATCGAATCCACTCAGGTGAAGGGTGGTCGCAAATCGCGGACGAGCCCCCAAAATGTTAGACCCCCGAAAACTCAAGTATCCGGGGTCTCAGGCCAGGTTCGCGGTCACCCCAATCACCAGGCGGATTCGAGAGCTTGCTGCAAACTGCACGAGGCTTTATTGTAATTTAACGAACTAACCCCATGTTAGCTCGGGTCTTTCACCCACCCGCCATGGCTGACGGCTAGAAAAGACGGCTCCTAAGGTCTCCCCAAAGATCTTATAGGGCAGCGTAAGGGGAGTGTCTAGGGGTACGCACAGGCTCATGATTGGTGTGCCTCCAGGCTTGGAGGACTTGCCCTGTGTTGATTGGTCAACTGGTTGTTATGGCTCATAGGCCCTCCCAGGGTGGTTGCTATGCTCTCTACGTCATTGTCGTGCGCTTGTCCGTAAAGCACACCCAGGGTCGTAAAGCATAGCGCCACCAGCTAACTTCTGATTGGTTCCTTGTCACAAGACAGGCATCTGACCTCTAAGTGACCAAGGCAGGTTTATGGCAAGCACATGTTCGGCTGTTATGGCTGCCAAAAGGGAAGCCGGTTCCTTCAGTATTATGCGCCTGTTGTACAAGGTTGTGAACTGCCGTGTGGATGCTGTGGAGCCAAACCTGGATCCTCTGCAAGGGCAGCCAGTGCTCTTAACCACTGAGCCATGTCTCCAGTTCCACCATGTTAATGATATTTTAAACGTTTCATTGTTTGCAATAGTTCTTGCAAGAGAATACAGGGAACTAAAGGACGCACTTCAAAAGAGGCATACTGAAGACAAGCTACTGATGTGAATGAGCATGAGGAGGGACCTGGGACAATTTCAAGGTCTTTCACATGCAGATGTGTAGGCAGCACTGTTGTGTGTGTTTGGGGGTGGGGGGAAGAAGCCATGTCAAAGGAAAGAGATGAACTGGTTTGGACATGTTAGATGCCAGGTGCCTCATGAGTATACAGGCAGAGTGGCGGTTTGGGGCAAAGTGACAAACTTGTCCCAGTTTGTTTGTGCTTCTTTTTGTGTTAGTGTTGAAAGTCTGTGACCTAACACTGCCTTGGGAGCACATATCTGTAATCCCAGGTCTTTCCAGGTAGAGGCAGGAGGATTGAGGGGTTTGAGGCAATTGTGATTTACAGAGTGAATTCAAGCTCAAGGAAAGGTTGGGCTATACAAAACCATCTTAACCTCTCCTCCACAGAAAAGTCCTAAACTTGGAGACCTACTAATTCCTGGACATACCTGGTTATACTACAATGGGCAGACTTTTGGTGGTGTGAGTCTGAAGCCCACTGGGTGGGTAGAGTGAGTGATGGAGAGAGCAAAAGTGACAACCCAGAGAGAAAGGGCAGGTGAGAAGTTGTTGAAGCCTGGACCAACAGCTGAGACCCAGAGGGTACCACTTTCTGAGCAGCCAGTTTTCCTAGATCAGCAACCACAAAGCAAGTGCTGATTTACCCACCACTCATTCTAAATTACGTTTGTGCCACTGTGAGCTGTTCATAAACCCGGGGCTGGAAGAACAGAAATGAAATCAAATTCCTTATCTGTGTAGGTGGTTATGAGTATCCCTTCAGCCCATGAGTTCCTTACCAGACTCAGAATTAATCTGGGAGATTTAATTTCTTCCTTAGAATCTCTCACTTTTCATTTTATTCTTTATGGCCCATTCCTCCATCTGCTTCTGATCATCAGTTCTCAATTCTGTCTGGTTTCCTAGAGAGTCCTCTTCTGTGATAGGCCCCATTTTCTGCATCATGAAGTTCACCAGAGTGGATCTTAGTAAAATGGAAATTTTAAGGCTTAACTAATTATTCTTTATCAATAAAAAATCGGGAGTAAGATCCTGAAAGAGCAGAGAAGCAGGGGAACAGCCACCAGTTGCCTCCTACCTTGTTTGTTTCTTCCTCCAAAAAGGCCAAGATCCTCCCTCCACCCTGCCTTACTATTTCCTTTCTCCTCTCTGTCTACGGTCCTCCCAGTCTCTATGGTTAGTTTTGGTCAGCTAGTGGTTAGCTCCACCATCTGATTCCAAACAAGCTTTATTTGTCTGAACACAATCAAAATATCACAATGTCATATAACAGTAATTTAAAAGTTTGCTCAGGCGGGGGGTGGGGGGGGAGCTAGGAGAATGAGAAGGGGAGAAGAGGAGGGATGCAGAGGACATGAGGGAGCAAAAAGGTTGAGTCAGGGGAAGAATAGAAGATAACAAGAATGGAGATACCATAATAGAGGAAGACATTTTAGGTTTACAGAGAAATCAGGCACTAGGGAAAGGTCTGGAGATCTACAAAGATGACACCAGCTAACAATCTGGCAGAGGCAGGTGGATCTCTGTGAGATACATAATATAAGTAACAGAGGAGAGGCTACCTTAAATGCCCTCCCATGATAATGAGATTGATGACTGACTTATATGCCACCCGATAGCCCTCGTCCATCAGCTGGTGGAAGTAGAAGCAGACACCCACAACTAATCACTGAACAGAACTGGAATCCAGATGCAGAGAGGGACGAGTGAAGAGAAAAGGGGCCCAGACCAGGCTGGTGAAACCCACAGAAACAGCTGACCTGAACATCGGGGAACTCTTGCTCCCCAGACTGATAGCTGGGATACCAGCATGGGACTGATCCAGACCCCAGGAACATGGGTTTTTGTGAGGAGACCTCGGAAATCTATGGGACCTCCTGTAGTAGCTCAGTACTTATCCCTAGCATAGGTGTGGAATTTGGGAGCCCATTCCACATAGAGGAATACTCCCTGAGTTAACACACAGGGGTGGGCCTAGGCCCTATCCCAAAGGATATAATAGACTTTGATGACAACCTATGGAAGGCCTCACCATCCAGGGGGAGCAGAAAGGATATGTAATAGGTAGGGTTTTAGTTGGGAGGGGCTGGTAGGAGAGGACAGGAGGGAGAGGGAACTGGGATTGTCATGTAAAATAATCTTGTTTGTAATTCAAATAAAAAGATTTGCAAAAAAAAAAAGTTTGCTTAGGCAGGGCTCATAAAATGGCTCAGTGGGTAAAGGCTTTTACCACCAAGTTTAATGACCTGAGTTTGCGCCATAGGACTCACCAACTCCCTCAAATTGTCCTCTGATCTGCACATGTGAGTTGGCATGCATGCTCACATGTGAACGAACACACACACACACAAAAAAAAAAAAAAAAAAAAAAAACAAAACTATGTTTAAAAAATTGTTCCACTCTTGGTGGCCCACGCCTTTAATCCCAGCACTCGGGAGGCAGAGGCAGGTGGATCTCTGTGAGTTCGAGGCCAGCCTAGTCTACAGAGCGAGTGCCAGGACAGGCTCCAAAGCTACACAGAGAAATCCTGTGTAGAAAAAAAGAAAAAAAAAAATTGTTCCACTCTGGGCCTTAAAAAAAAAAATCATAGGAACTCTGCTTTTTTTCTATTATTTTCCAAAAAAAAGGGAGTATACTAGATTCAGATCTCAATTAATCTACAGATCCACTCTGTTAATATGTTGAACAGTTTTCTCACCTAATTGCTAGGTGGTCCTTGGTCTGCCAAATGTGTTTTAATTTGGGAAGTCAAGCATAAGGAGTTTGGCTCAGGGTTGTGGTTGCAGATCTGACAGGGCCTCAAAGGTCGTGTGTACTGCATTCCCATCCAGGGCTGTTCCTGCCTTGCTTTTATACTTAGCTTTTCTGAAGACAGCAGATGAGAAACGTGACCCATCCACATGGTATGGGAATGCCTTGTGTTCCCACTGTAGCAGCTCAGACTTGCTTTAGTCTCACTGCTGTGCAGTGAGTCGTCCAGGTCTCACGACCACCCTCACTTTGAAAATGCAGAGATGGGAATATGAATGTGACTTGGCCAGTGTTGCAAGATAAACCAATGGAAGTGATTCCCTATCTCTTCAGGTGACTGGGTCTCACTCATATAGGATCTTGTAGGAGGAGACTGTGTGGAGGCCACTCTGGGAGTCCTCTGACTTAGGTGACATTCTATGTTACATCTGAATGTGAGTGTGTGTGTGTGTGTGTGTGTGTGTGTGTGTGTGTGTGTATGTAGTATACATGTCTGTGTCTGTGCCTGTGCATACTCTGCACCCTTTTCCCTGGATAGGAAATAAGATGGAGACAGTAAGCACCAGCAGTCTTCGGGTCTCCACCCTTCATGGTACTGGGTTTACAAGTGTGAAATCACATCTGGCCTTTTACACAGAGACTGGGGATTTGAACTCAGGTGCCATGCTTGTGCAGGAAGTGCTCTTACCCACAAAATGGTGGTTTGAAAGACAACAGCCTCCATAGGCTCTTGTGTTTGATGGAACGGTTTAAGAAGGATTAGGAGGTATGGCCTTGTTGAAGGGGATGTGTCACTGGGAGTAGACCTGGAGGTTTCAAAAGCCCACATCATTCCCAGTTACCCCCTGCCCCTCTTCCTTGTGGATCAGGTGTGAGCTCTCAGCTGCTTCTCCAGCACCATGCCTGCTTGCTGGCTATCATACTCCTTGTGGTGACAGTCACTCATTTAGTTACGATTTCTATTGCTGGGAAGAGACACTATGACCGTGGTAACCCTAATAAAGGAAAACATTTTATTGGGGCTGGTTTACAGTTTCAAAGGTTTAGTCCATTATAGTCATGTGGGAAGCATGGTGGCATGCAGGCAGACATAGTGCTAGAGAAGGAGTTAAGAGTTATACATCTGGATCCATAGGCAATAGGAAGAAACAGTGAACCATAGCCTGGCTTGAGTATCTGAGACCTCAAAGCCTGCCACCAGTGGTGCACTTCCTCCAACAAGGCTACACTTACTCCAACAAGGCCGCGCCTACTAACAGTGCTACTCCCTGTGAGCCTATGGGGCCCTTTCTTTCAAGCCACCATGGTCATGGGCTCACTGTCTGAAACTATAAGTCCCATAAACTCTCCTATAAGTGGCCCTGGTCTTTGTGTCTCATCACAGCAATAGAAAAGTAACTCAGACACCCACTAAGCAAATGTTCCAGCTCAGAACACCTGAATTGTGTTTGTTTTTGGCTTTTTGAGACAGGGTTTCTCTTTGTAACCCTGGCTGCTCTAGATAGACCAGGCTAGCCTCAGTGCTGGTATTAGAGCTGTGCACCACCACATCAGGTATTGAAGGGACCAGCTCCCCCTTTTGGCAGCCATAACAGTCTAACACGTGATTGCCTGACCTTGCCTTGGTCACTGGGAGGTCAGATGCCTGCCTCATGGTAAGGAACCAATCAGAAGTTAGCTGGTGGTGCTATGCTTTACGGCTCTGGGTGTGCTTTATTGACAAGTGCACAGCAATGGCATGCACAGCAATGGCTGTGCAACCACCCTGGGAGGGCCTATAGACCATAACAACCAGCTGACCAATCAACACAGGGCAAGTCCTATAAGCCTGGAGGCACACCAATCCTGAGCCTGTGTGTACCCCTAGACATTTCCCTTATGCTGTCCTATAAGATCTTTGTCCCGGGGTTTCTCAGGGTCTTTCCCTAGCCATCCACCATGGTGGATGGATGAAAGGCCAGAGCTAATGGGGTTAGCTCGTTAAACAACTGCAATAAAGCCTCTTGCTGTTTGCATCAGGCTTTCACCTCTGCTTGGTGATTGGGGTGGCCAAATTCCCGAGTGGTCACCCCGGGGTCCCACCCCATGGGGGGTCTTTCCGTATCACACTGGAATTTTGAGCAGCAGCCTTACTGGCTTCCTTGCCATTGTTTTTTCTTGTATTGGTGTTTGTATTTGTATTATCACGTCAGAGCTTCACTCATGCCACTGCCCCAGCCTCCCAAGTGCTGAGTTACCAGCAGACATTGCAACATTTGCCATCATTTGGGAGAATTCCACCTCATGTCTTAAAAGACCTAAAGAACTAGATATGGCGGTTCATGTTTATTATCCCAACACAGAGAATGCTGAGACAGGAGGACCATGGCGTGTGCAAGACCAACATAGGTTATTTAGTGAGTTCAAGGTCATTCTAGGGTATAAAATGACACCTTGTTCTCTTGCTGATTGGATTTGCAATACAATCAGAAAGGCCACATTAAGTTATTCTGGTTAGCAATTCCAACTAGCTCTCAGTCAAAAGTCAGAATTAAGCAGCAGGTTATTAAGTCACCAGATGAATCAGGAGCGGGTGTGGGTGTGAGTGTGGGTGGACTGTCCTGACTGCCCTCAGTCCTGAACTACCAAAACAGTGGTGAACCTGTCCTTGAGGCACAGTCACTTTCAGCTCTGCCCTTGCAAATCCCAAGGGAGCAGACAGTTTCTCAAGATTCCTCACCCATAGGATCTGGGAGCCTATTCTAACATTGGCTATATAGGCCACTCACAGTGGTCTATGACACAGAACATGACTGAACATTCTGAGGACTTAGGACTCTCCACTTTTACATGGCCAAAGCCCCAGACAAAAGATCCCCTTAGAGTGAAACAACTCAGGCACAACTCAGTCCTAGAGGTAGAGTTTCGTAGACTGACACGCTCTCCTAGGATATCAACCCGACACCTCCCTACCATAGGGAAGAGACTGGGGAAGTGGTCTCCAGAGCCTGCAGTTTCACTGTTATCAGTCTTTATTTCTTAAAAAATTCATTACACTGATTTAGTGGGCACGAATGGGGATAGGAGTAGTAGCAAAGTACACATGGGCTACAGGACAGGTGTGGAGTTCAGGCCAGACTGCAAGAGTTGGTTAGTTCTCTCTGCTAGCCAGATGTGTGTTACTTAGGGCTCAAGCTCAGGTCAGCAGGATTAGCAGCAAGTCCTTACCTACAGGGCCATCCTGGCTCTGTGGGCAGTCTTTTTTTTTTTGTAAATTATTTTAATTTAGACTGAGTTTAAATGTGAAGTATGGCTGGGGGTGGTGGCTCACACTTTACTCCCAGCATTCTGGAAGGACATAGTGGTAGGAGGATCTCTGTGAGTTCAAGGCCAGCCTGATCTACATAACAAGTTTCAGGACAGTTAAGACTTTAAACACAACAAAAAAGGATTATCTTGCAAAGGCTTTCATTTTAATTTTTCCTGTTATTAATGACTTTGCCTATATTTTTATATATGCCATTGCTCTTTGGATAGTTCTTTTTGTGACAAGAAGAGCTTCTTTAAGCCTTCTGCCCAGTTTTTCACCAAGATACTTTTTTCCTTTTTTAAGACAGCATTTCTCTGTGTAGCTCTGGCTGTCCTGGAACTGTGTAGACCAGGCTGGCCTCAAATTCAGAGATCTGCTTGCCTCTTTCCCGCTAGGTGTGCCCAGAGATACTTGTGAGCCATTTTCTTAAAGTTATATATGTGTAAAGAGTTTGGAAGTTACCATGATGACCTACAAACAAAGCTATTCTGACTGAATTCTGTAGCTTCTCAGCTCTAGAAGAAGGGGTACCAGAAGGAACCAGGCATTTTTCCTCTAGGAGCTATTTATTGGTAGTTAATGGTTGCCAGGAAATGGTGATATTTTCTTCACTGGTGTAGCCACTGGTAAGGTACCCATGCTACTGTAAAAAGCCCTCACCCATGCTACTCTAAGCAATCTGAGTGAGACTCATTGGGTCACCAGAGCAAAGAGATAGAAGGGGGACTATTTGGAAAGAGGAAGGGGGTCAGCAGGAATGGAAGGGGACAAGAGAGTGACAGGGATGAATATGATCAAAATTCACGAATGAAAAAGCCACAATAAAAACCATCATTATATATAACTAATATAAAATGGCAATAAAAATATAAGATTAAAAAAGATCAATATAGCAGAAATGAATTGTAGGGTTACTACAAATAGTATAAGCATGCTGTGGCATGTTTAACCAGAAGTAAAGAATAATAAAAATATTTAAGAGTAAAATGACTAAGAATATCCCTACATTCATGCCAGATACCAAACCACAGAACTAGGAAACTCCAAGAACATTAAAGAGAGGTCACAGACTTAGGAAGGTTGAGAACCACTGGTCTAGAGTATTCTCTTAAACACATAGCTTTGAATACCTTTGTGCTTTTCCCCCTGCAGAACTTATGCTTGTGGGTGCCCCAGCTGACCCTTCATGGTCAATGACAGTTTGTTCCAGTAGACTTATTTTCTTTATGGTATAGAAGGTATCAAACCTAGGACCTCACAGTGCTAGCCAAGAGCCCTGCCACTGTTACTTCCCCAACCCTACTCAGACTCATGGATTCGATCTTCTTTGAAACCAACCATTTCTCCAAGGAGCCCTAGCTGCTTCTAGTAAGGAAAGACATTCAGAAGATTTCTCTGGCCACTAGGGTTCTCATTGCTCTGTGCACTCCAGTGAGCTGAATGGACAAGGACCGGACCTCCTTTCCTGACTCAGACCTGCAGAGAGTCCTTTTAGTGTACGGATTTAAAAAACAAATCCTATGAGAAAAACAACAAAGCTCTGGTTGTTCAAAAGTGATTATACAGCAAGAAATAAGCAAGGGGAAGTGACATAGTTAGTCTAGAAGATACCTGCTAGAAAAAAAAAATCAAGTCTGAATGAAAACAGCTTGAAGACAGAAGAACTAACTAAGGCATTCTGGGATAGAGATGCTAATGTAAAGAGTACCTCCCGTGTCTACTGCTGCAATTCTCAGGATCTCTGTTTCTCTAGATTGTGCCAATATGGGGACCAAGTAGTAGGAAAAAAGATCATGGATGCACAATTTAAAAATAAATGTTTTTTTTTTTTTTTTTGGTTTTTCGAGACTGGGTTTCTCTATGTAGCTTTGGAGCCTATCCTGGCACTTTCTCTGGAGACCAGGCTGGCTCAAACTCACAGAGATCCACCTGCCTCTGCCTCTCGAGTGCTGGGATTAAAGGTGTGCACCATCAACACCCGGCAAATAAATGTTTATTTCCAACCGTTCTATCATTAAAAGGTAGAGGAGATATGTTTCCCCTGATGACGTCAGTCTGGGTGCTGTGTCTTGTTGAGTCAGGCTCTTGGACCCACATTGTAGTTAAAGTTGGCCTGGAACTCCAGATTCTCCTGCTCCTGTAGTCCTGGGTCCTGGGATTACAGACAGGTACTGCCAGGCACAGCAGCCTGGATTCCTAACAAACCCAGGGACCTGGCTTCTCTTCTCCCAGGAGCATAGGTTTAAGTCCCCAGCTTAGCTGGGTAGTTGAGGTCTCAGAACTGTGGGTTAAAGGGAAGAGATCTCCTGGCCCACAAGAAAAAGTAAAATTTGTAATACAGGGAGAAAACAAAGTGGGCTTATTCATAATCATGTTAATAAGGATTTAAAAATGTTACTTTGAGCCGGGAGACAGAGGCAAATGGATCTCTGTGAGTTTGAGACCAGCCTGGTCTAGAGAGCAAGTTCCAGGACAGCCTCCAAAGCTTTAGAGAAACCTGTCTCCAAAAACAAAACAAAACAAAAAGTTACTTTGATGGGAAGATGACACATAGATTTGAATGGGCTCCCTGTTAGTCATGTGAAAGCGTAAAGATTCACTATTTTGTGGCAACCTCAGATCTCTTTTTGTCACTACCACACCTGCTGTCTTTCATTGTGAAGACTCCATCTTCATTCACCTATAGGAACCTGAGGTCAAGGATTGTCCCTGCATCTTGCTCTGAGGCATCAAAACATTGCCTGTCCCCAAGACTTCCTGATGGCATGGCTTCCCTTTCTTTTTTGTCCCCATGAAGAGGAAGACCAGTTTAGGCCACATGTATAGACAGGAGACCCAGGATCTAGAATGTAGCAAGGAAGCATTTCAGCCATCTTGGTCACCAGTCTTAGGCCCCAGATGTCCCCAAAGCTGGTCTTCCCTGCCTATCTACAGGATCATCTGATTAATTCATAAGTGACTGGCTCTAAGCCCTGCAGAGCCTCACTCCCAGAAACAGGGACTCACCCTCAGGCACTTGAGCCTTTAGCAAGGTGAACCCTGGAGTTAACCTCCACTGGTTCACATTCCAGCTTTGTCCCCTGTGGGCTCTGTGACTTTGGGCAAGCATGTAACTCTCTCTGTGTGTCTGTGTTTAAAGATTTATATATGTGCATAAGTGTGTGTCTGTGCACGTGTTAGCCATATGCATCTGGGTACCCTCAGAGGCCAGAAGAGGGCACTGGGGCCCTGGAGCTGGCCACACATGGGTTCTGGGACCAAACTCAGCTCCTCTGGAAGAACAGGAGGTGCTCTTAACTGCTGAGCCACCTTTCCAGCCCCTCATGTACATTTTAGAGTCCTTGTCTCCAAAGTAGAGACTATAGCTATTCCCTACCTTGTAAAATTGCTGTGAGAATTGAGCCAAGCAATATGAAAAATTCTTGGCACGGTATTTGAAGTTCTGGTACACAGGGAGTGATCAGCAAGGGAAATCTCTCATTACTCTCTTTCTCAAGACAAAGGAATCTTCTGACCCAGAAACAGTCCAAGCAGGGAGGACTGAGAAAAGTCCAGTCTCAGTCCTTATCACTCCAAGTACAGCTTCACCACTGTTTCGTTCTTTTGTTGAAATAAAGGATCTTTTTGTCTCCAGGTTTTAGTTTTCAGAAATCCCTGAACAGGCAGTTTGAGGAGCTTTTGAACCTATGAGTTAGAGAGCAGCCTGAGAAACAGGGAGACCCTGACCCCACCATCCCAACAACAACAAATCTTCAAGGGCCCAAACCAGCCACAATCCAGTTCCACCAACCAGACGGCATTATTTATTAGCAGAGCTCCCATGCTTCCTCGGGACAATTTTCCTTGTGACAGTTTCTTAGACCTATTCTTCTTGTTCCCCATGGCCCACACTTGCTCTTCCTCCATAGCTCCTAACATCAGGAAGAGAAGCCTTGCCCGATCTGTCACCTGGTGGCCTCTCACACCTGGAATTCTGCCTTTTTTCTGGTCTCTCACTCACATTCCTTTGCTTTCAGTACCATTTTCTCCTGTGACGTTAGAGCAGTGGCCTCTCAGATCATCTGGCCACCTTGCTTCTCAAGTCAGCTGGCCTTTGCCACAAAGAGGTCAATTTAGCAGATAGAGACAGCCCAAGTCACACTATTGTTTGAGAAGAAAACAGAAAAGACAGTGAATGGATGGCTGGTCAGAAAAGAGAACACAGAGAGAAAGGTAATTTTCATAATGATGAGCAATAAAACTCCTGGAGATAAACACAAGGATGGCTCAGGCACCTACCTGGACATGCAAGAGAAGACAAGGGGCAAGACTACAGTGGTGAGCCAGCCCGTGGTAGCGCATGCCTTTAGTCCCAGCACTCGGGAAGCATTGGCAGGAGTATCTGTGTGAGTTCGATACCAGCCTTGTCCTCAAGAGCTAGTTTCAGAACAGCCTCTAAAGCCATAGAGAAAAACTGTCTCGAAACCTCCCCCCCCAAAAAAAAGACTACAGTGGTGAAAGATTTATAAGCTTTTACAAATCATCATAAAATATTTAAGATAACTATATATTACGTTCCGCATGGGTAAATCAACAATATTTAGGTAACATCTTATATAACACAAGGGGAAAAAAAATCAACAATAATAACAGCAATAATGACCCTATCACTGCCTCATGATTGCTGAGCTTATATAGGCATGAACTACCACACCTGGCTTCAAAATGAGAATTCAAAGAATTTATTTGGTTAAGAGCTGGGCTGTTGGTGGTGCACGCCTTTAATCCCAGCACTCGGGAGGCAGAGGCAGGTGGATCTCTGTGAGTTTGAAGCCAGCCTGGTCTCCAGAGCCAGGATAGGCTCCAAAGCTGCACAGAGAAACCCTGTCTCAAAAAACCAAAAAAAAAAAAAAAAAAAAAAAAAAGAGCTAGGCTGTAGGCCAGGCATTGGTGGCTCATGCCTTTAATCCCAGCACTCAGGAGGCCAAGGCAAACAGATCTCTGTGAGTTCAAGGCCAGCCTGATCTACAGAGGGAGTTCCAGGACAGCCAGTGCTGTTACACTGAGAAACCCTGTCTCAAAAAACAAAAACAAAAACAAAAAGTAGTGTGGTTAGACTTGGTGGTTCAAGTCCATAATCGTAACACTGGAGAGATGGGGCAAGTGGCTCAGGAGTCATCTTCATATACAGGGAGAATCTGAAGTTACTCTGTGTTATATGAGAGCTTATCTTAAATAAACAAATCAAGGGATTAGAGAATGGCTGAGTGGTTAAGATCACTTGCAGAGTTTGGTTTCCAGAACCCACATTTATTGCTCAGCACTGCCTGTAACTCCAGCTCCATGAGATCCAATGGCGTCTTCTGGCCTCCTACGGTACCAGTATGTGCATGTACACACACACACACACACACACACACACACACACACACACACACAAGCACGCATGCACGCACGCACTCATGCATGTGCACACACACAAATAAAAATAATACAAATCTTTAATAAATAAAAGCAAAATAAAGTAGACAAAAAAAGTGTGATGGTAGCCCATGGCTGTAGTCACAGCTCCTTAGGAAGCTGAAGCTTGGAGTTCAAGGCCACCCTGGACAACATAGTAAAACATTGTTCTGTTGTGGAGTATTTGTACACTGTGTGAAAGTGTGTTGCTGTGATTAGTATAATGAAGAGCCAAATGACCAATAGGTAGGCAGGAAGAAGTGAGGTAGGACTTCTGGGGACAGAGAAGACTCTGGTAAGAATAAAGGTGGAGTCACCAGCCAGACTTGGAGAAAGCCACATGGGCAGTATGGAGAGGTGAGGTACCGAGCCATGCGACAGAACACAGATTAAAATAAACGAGTTAATTTAAGTTGTAAGAGTGCGACAAGCCTAACCTAAGGCTGAGATTTCATAATTAATAATAAGTCTCCATGTTGTTAGTTGTTAGCTGGTGGCCCAAAGAAAATTCTGACTACACTCTTCCTCAAAAAAGAAAAAAAAAAAGGTAAAATAAAAATTGCTTTAATAGTTCATTTTAATTGGCTTGCATCTTTTATGCCCCAAATGAAAATCTAAAATACTATTCTCTTCTAACAACAAGACACAGTGGTGGCAGCAGACTTCAGGCATCCTGGTTCGCACAGAGAGCAAAATCTCACTCAGAGCATCATGTCCTCCACTCCGTAATCACAGTGTTCTCACTCAGCCCTTGACTCCTTAACTTGCTAGAATTGCACTGTTGAGCCCTGCCTCAAAAAGGGAAAGAAATGGCAAGAAAAGAAGGATAAAATTGGATTTCTTTTGTTTGTTTTTCGTGGTGGGATCTTTCTAGGAACCCAAATCCTAGCTCAACATTTCTCTCCTGGTGACACCATTGTACCATCCATTTTGATGTCTGTCAACACTAGGCTTGATTTGTTAACTTTGTCTTCGCTCTACCTACTTGTTTAGGTTTATCACACTTGTCATTGGTTTGTTTATTAGAAATAATCCATCTTCATAATGTCCTTGCCAGTAGTTTAAAAAACTAATTTTATTATTAGTATGAGAGTTGGGGACATGTGAACACACATGTAGAAGTCAGGAGACAATTTTATGGAACCAGTTTTCTCCTTTCCAGCTACGTGGGTTCAAGTCCTTGGGCCTGCTTAGCAAGTGCCTTTATCTATTAAGCCATCTCACCAGACTCCTTCCAGGGTTTTTAATACCTCACAACTGTTTCAGGCTGGATGTGGTGGCACAAGTCTGTAATTCCAGCATTTGGGAATGGAGGCAGGAGGATAGTGAATTCAAAGCTATACTTGGCTACATAGGAAGACTGAGGCTGCTGTTTTCTAGAAGAGATTCTGTCTCAGAGGACAACAATGAAAAAGATGTAGAGGCTAGTGTAAGGAAGCTAAAGAGTGAGTTTTTATAAAAAGATAAAGCCTGGACCTGAACTCATCTGGCTTTGTGTCTCACCATTCAGTCGGTCTCTCCCTTTCTCATCTTTTCCCAGACGACACACTGGGATTTATTAATTCAGCAAAGGGACCCTCACCAGAAGCCAAGCACACTTTAGGATCCTGGATTTTGCATGTGGTCCTTTACCACCAAGCTACTGCCATCCGTCTGTCTGTCTGTGTGTCTATCTATCTATCTATCTATCTATCTATCTATCTATCTATCTATCTTCAGAGTTTCCTTGTGTAGTCTCAAAATCACACAAACCTCCTTCCTCTGCTTTCCTTGGGATGTAATTACAGGCACGTAACACCATGTAATTAATAAGATCATACTCATCACATAGGCTTTTTACCTTCAGTCCACCCAGATATCGAGCTATATGTGGCTGTTATCCTTGGTAACATATGTCAACTGGAAAAGAAGTCATTGGGAATTCTGAAGACTTTTATTTTAATAAATGACTAACTGAAATGTCCTTTTTTCCTTTCTTTCCTCCCCTACCCCTTTTCAATACTGTGGATTGTTACCAAGCTCCACCACTCAGAAACACAACCATTTTATCACTTACACCAATGTAGTGTTCCTGTGCATGATTGTGTGCATGCAGGCCAAGAGGTTAAAAAAAAATGTCTTCCCTAACCACTCTCCACCTTAATTCTTTTGAGATAGGTGTTTTCCCTGAACCTGGAGGTCTACTGTCTCCCTAACACGTGTGTGTGTGTGTGTGTGTGTGTGTGTGTGTGTGTGTGTGTGTGTGTGTGTACATATGAGTACAGGTATCCAAAGAGGCTATCAGATCTCCGGGAGCTGGAGTTACAGGTGGTCGTGAGCTGTCAAGTGTTGGGCAGTAAGAAGCACACTCCTAAGCTTTGCAGGAACAGTAAATACATGTTCTTACCTGCTAAGCCCATGTCCATGCCCAGTTTTGTTTTTTATATGAGTGTAAGGGAGAGGACTCAGATCCTCGTGCTTATACAGCAAGCATTTACTAGCTGAGCCACCTTCCAGTCTTCCCATTTTAAATCGCTTTTTATTCTGAATCATGTCTTGATAAGCTGCCCTGAATGGCTTTGAATGCGCTCTGTAGTTCAGGCAGGCCTTGAATTTTCAATCCTTCTGCTTTAGCCTTCAAGTGGATCATATTATTAGGCCTGTGTAACCAGGCCCAGTTTTCTAACAAAATTTTTCTATCCTCATTTTATTCTAGGAGTCTACACAGTTTACAAGCTACTGATGATGGGGATGGTGAATTATTCGAACATAATCAATACTATTTAGCTCTTCTCTTTTCTTTAAGTTCCTATTTCTAATTCTTTTGTGTGTTAGGAATATACATCTTCTGATTTCAATAGAAGTTATTCTTTCTTTAGAAAAAACTCCATATCATTTGCTTTCGTTTCATTAAAATGGAATTCAAACCCATTCAAATGGTAATTTCATCATTGAAATTTATAGTTGTAATCGAGAATTTTACATTGTATGATCTAAGGATAATCAAAATGAATAGAGCTATGGTTAAATCAAAGTGAGTTTTCAAAACACGTAACATAGACTAAATGGGATAATTTAATACTGCCTAATATAATATTCAATATTCATGGAGTACTTCCTTCAATTTCTTCAGACATAGCTATTATTCTGTGTAAAGGACAAACCTGAATAAAGAATTCATCTCAGATGTTATTGCAAACCAAGTCCAACACCTGGAGATTCTTACCATATGCACATTTTCAAAGTCCTGCATTCATTTGTTCATTCTATAATCAGTCCTAAAGTGCCTATTAGGTACCTAGTTCACCACTAAAAAGCAAAAGCAAATGGGAGACTCCTCACTCACAGTCCTTTCAGAGAGCTTCTATTTCCTATCCTTGCATCCAGCAAAAAGAGAAGACATGGGTTGATGTGACTGTGTGAGCTGAGCTAGCTAAATTGAAATAATCTGATTTATATTTTTTAAATTTATGTTTATATAAAAATGTATAATCAGATTGGGGTATCGTGTGATGTTCTGACACATTTTATGTTGCACAATGCTTAAGTGATATTAAACCTGGGACTTGCTTCTAAGTGGAAGGGAAGGACCGATGAAATAAGAATGGTAAAATAGTGACCATTGTCAAGGCTGGGCAGAAGACTCATTATGCTGGCCCATACTTTTCTATGCATTTGAAAAAGTTCATAATAAAATCATTTTAAATAATGAATAAGCAACAGATTGGGCAACATTAAATGGAATTATTTTGGATCCTCAAATGGCATGCTCTTCTTAATTTCTAGTTCAGACTGTTTGGTAATATAGAACAATATACACAGTCACACATGTAGTACATAGACACACATGTGGTACACAGGCAGGAATGGTGGTACACTCTCGGGCATGCAGCACACAAACACATATATGGTACATAAAAATACATGCAAGCAAAACACCCATACACATAAAAAAAATTCCAAAAACTCTAGTGTGAAGATTTTCATATTGTTCTATGGAAGCACATCCCAGAAGAAGCTGAAAAGAACTATAATTTCATTTATATAGGTTCAAAAATTCAAAATTAGTCACTATCAATGCAAATATACCGACATATCTAAACAAATCATGAAAAGTAGATGTTATTAGATACAATATCGTAAAATGTTTTCCCTAAAATTAATTTTAAGGCAATATAATACCAACATGTACTTTATTTTGCTTTTAATGATATCTTAAGATTTGTATGGGAGAATAGAGATAAAGAAGGATAAAGGAAAGTGCTGAAAGCCAGGCATGGCTGGACGTCCTAGTGCACTTGGGAGTCTGAGGAAGCCAGGCATGGCTGGATATCCTAGTGCAGTTGGGAGTCTGAGGAAGCCAGGCATGGTTGGGTGTCCTGGTGGACTTGGGAGTCTGAGGAAGGAGGATTACTTGAATTCTTTTTTTTTTTAAGGATAAAATAAGTCTTTATTTATATTCTTATAGTAAAGGGGGAAGCCTTAACTTGCAAGACAATTCTTGGGTAGTATGTACAACATACTTTTTATTTCCATGGAATGGAATCAAATACCGACCGAGACTACAGAGTATACACAGAAATCAGCAAATGCCGGCAACAGAGTAGGAAAAAGACAAAGAAATGAAGCCTAAAGACATGAAACCCTTCACTGGGATCTGCTGACCACAGTCAGAGTCAGGGCTGGATCACACAGTGGCAACAAGTTCCAGGACCAGAGGGAGGACAAGTAGGACAGGGAGGCTGTGCTGGGCTGTGGGTTTAGTACCAGGTAAGTCGCTCTTGGTATTTACATATAAAAGTTGGCTCTATTTCTTAGAAATACACACAGAAAGAAATGAAGATTTGATCATTGCTTTATGAATCTGTCGCTTTACAATACCGACATCATCAGAAATAGGGGCATTTCATTCAGATTTGAATTTCAGTAGCAGGAAATAAATATCAAAACATCATCACTGGCCCTTAATACAAAACCTCTACCCCACCTAAGACTCCCTCCCTGTCCCACCCACAAACAGCCACTCCATCACTCCTGGGAGTCCATTTCACTGCTGCCATCTCCTATACATACCAGTGTCACGTGGCCTTCTGTAAGGCTGGCTCTGCAGGCTTAAACAACTGAAGAGTAAAACATGCCAAGGATTCTGCAATTCTGTCCCTGCTTTCCTTTTATACCACAAACTTCTTCAAGAATCTGGTCTTTCAACAGGATCGATAGCTTTTGCAAAAACCAATCCTTACAGAAGAGGGGGTTAACTCTGATTACTCCAGTCTGGTCATCTTGTCAAAGCAGAGCAGTTCAGAGAGTCACAAAGTCTACCAAACAGAGGTGAGGCAACTGGGAGGGGCCCAGTGCAGCACGCACCCTCCAGGCACACGCTCTGAGGGCTGGAGGAGCTGGGGGTGGGGGGGAACACCACGTACACAGAGGTCTGGCCGGCTGTCTGTCCTCCACAGATAGAGCTGCCAAGTTAGGGTGTTTCGGTTTAAAATTTCTGGTGGGGACAGGAACCCCTGAAGGGAATACATTTAAAAATAGTGGACACAGGGACCGGATGAGAGCTGATGTCCAAGAGCTTCTATGCAAAAATAACAATTAATAAAGAGAAAAGGAAAATAAAGAGTCTTTCAATGGTTTCGAGGGTTCTAACGAGGAGCTGAAGAGGATGAGACGATGGAGACAACAGTTTTTATTGTTGGCCTGCCCCGCATGGCTTAGCTGGCCTCCATCTGGAGTTTCTTCCTGCTCTGGGGCCCTTCGGCTCGGACTCTGAGCTGGAGTCTGAACCCCCATCAAAGGCAGAGATGGTGCTTGCTGCCCTTGGCGTTGGTGTAGAGGCTGTTGTCTGAGGAGGGGTAGTTGGGTCTGCAGTTGGGCACTTGACCTTGCCTTCTCCAGTACACGGACTTGTTGCTCCAGAAGAGCATTCTGCCGCTTGAGGTCATCAATGTCTTGCTGGTGTGTGTCGTTTTTCCTTCGCACATACTGGATATACTCTGTTGCTTTGTCTAGGATTTGGGCCCAGGATGCCTGATCCGTTAACTTGAAGGCAATAGTCAGAATTTGAACCCAAGTCCTGGATAACTTATATTTTAGGAACTGAGGCAGCTGTGGTACTAATTTTAAAAGAGCAACAGAACCGCAGAGACAGAGTTATCATGGAGAGGAAAAGTGAAGATGAGGAGAACTTCAGGAGAACCACTGCCTGCAAGGACAGCAATGAAAACCCTAGCGAAGGATTACTTGAATTCTTGAATTTAAGATCAGCTTAGGCAACATAGGATGAACTTGTTGTGTCAAAGAAATGAAGAAAAAAGAATGAGAGAGAGTCTGAAGGGATTTACTTAGCCATATACTATAAGGGAAAATAATGTGTGGCAAATATATGTTCAATTTGATGAGAAAAGGCTATTGTTTAATAAATAGTATTGATATTTAGTTTATAGTATTGAAATATAGTTTAGTATTGAAATATAGTATAGTATTGAAATATAGTTTAATAAATAGTATTTCTACTACAGAAAATGAAAATGAGCCCTCTGCATATCTATAAATATTTCTTTTTAATTTTTATTAGATTCATTCATTTTATTTTAGATGTGGGTGTTTTATTGCATATACATCTGTGCACCACGTGTGTGCTTGGTGCCCATAGGGGCCAGAAGAGGACATTGGATCAAAAGAAACTGGAATTAAGGATGGCTATGAATTACCATGTCAGTCCTGGGAATCAAACCCGGGTCCTCTACAAGAACAAGTGATCTTTTTTTTCCCCCTCCAACTTTTATTTGAATTAGAAGTAAGATTGTTTTACATGTCAATCCCAGTTCCCTCTCCCTCCCCTCCTCCCCTACTCCTCCCAACTAATATGCTACCTATCCCATATCCTTTCTTCCCCCCAGGGAGAGTGAGACCTTCCATAGGGGGTCTTCAGAGTGTGTCATATCCTTTGGGTTAGGTCCTAGGCCAACCCCCTTGTGTCTAGGCTCAGGGAGTCTCCCTCTATGTGGAACTGGCTCCCAAAGTCAATTCCTATGTTAGGGATAAGTACTGATTGACTACAAGAGGCCCCATAGATTTCTGAGGTCTCCTCACTGACACCCACGTTTGTGGGGTCTGGATCAGTCTGGGGACCAAGAGCTCTTCCTTGTTCAGATCAGCTGTTTCTGTGGTTTTCACCAGCCTGGTCTGGACCCCTTTGTTTATTACTTCTCCTTCTCTGCAGCTGAATTCCAGCTCAGTTCAGTGTTTAGCTGTGGGTGTCTGCTTCTACTTTCAACAGCTGCTGGATGAAGGCTATAGGATAGCATATAAGTTAGACATCAATCTCATTATCAGGGGAAGGCATTTAAGGTAGCCTTTCAACTGTTGCTTGGATTGTTAATTGGTGTCATCCTTGTAGCTCTCCAGATATTTCCCTAGCGCCTGATTTCTCTTTAAACCTATAATCTCTCCCTCTATTTTGGTATCTCTTATCTTGCTCTCCTCTATTCTTCCCCCAACTCAACCTTCCTGCTCCCTCATGTCAGAATAAGTGATCTTAACCACTGAGCAATCTCTCTAGCCCCTGAGTCCTATACTTTATAAAGTTAAAAAAATAAGTTCAAGTTGGGTCCAAGACATGGATATGAACAATAAAATAATGAACAGCTCACTAAATTGAAGAATAAAGTGTAGCTGTCTACATGAACTGTGTAAGGATGGGAGGGACCTTGGCCAAGACTGGAGGCCAGGAAAATGTCTCATCGTGTAGCCCAAGCTGACCTCAAACTTGTGCTTTAGCTTTCCAAGTGCTTGGATTGTAGGAGTGTGCTATCATGCCTGGCTAAAACAAAAATGATTTGTTTGTTTGCTTTGAGACAGAATCTCACTGAATAGCATGAGTTGGTCTTGAATTTGAGTTCAGATCCCCACCAGCCATGTAAAAGGCTAGACATAGGCAAGCATGCCCCAGCTCAGGTGGCAGGTAGCAGACAAGGGAGCATTTGGGAGCTCCCTGGCCAGCCAGTTTAACTGAACCAGTGAGCCCCAGGTTCAGTGAAGAGACCCTGTCTTTAAAATCAGGTGGAGAGCAATCAATTCAGGTACCTGAAGTTGCTAGGTGCTGTGGGGGCATGCACCTTTAATCCCAGCACTCAGGGGGTGAAGGGTAGGGAGTGGGGAGCACAGGATCTCTGAGTTCGAGGCCAGCTTGGTCCACAGGGTGAGTTCCAGGACAGCCAGGGTTACACAGAGAGACCCTGTCATGCACACACAGGCAGGTGGACTCACTCACCCCCATGTACACATGAACTGGAATTCATATAGCACACACAACCAAAATAAAAAATCCAGACATTATCCAAGAACACCTAAAGAACTATTAGGCTTCAGGGCTGGAGAGATGGCTCAGAGGTTAAGAGCACCAACTGCTCTTCCAGAGGTCCTGAGTTCAATTCCCAGCAACCACATGGTGGCTCACAACCATCCGTTATAAGATCTGGTGCCCTCTTCTGGTGTGTAGATATACATGGAAGCAGAATGTTGTATACATAATAAATAAATAAAATCTTTAAAAAAAAAAGAACTATTAGGCTTCAATTAAATAAGAAAAAGACCTTGTATATAGTAAGTGGTGGCATAATTGATTAATCTAAAGAAAGTTATATTAACCACATCGAAAGAAACATAAACTGAAGGAAGGTTGGGCAGTGGTGGCGCACACCTTTAAACCCAGCACTTGGGAGGCAGAGGCAGCAGATAGCTATGAGTTCGAGACCAGCCTGAGGCACTTTTCTGGCCTCTTTCCCCCTTTTTATTCCGTCTGAGACCCCAGACCACGGGATGGCGCTGCCCACACTCAGTGGGTCTCCTGTTCTCTGAGAAGCCTCTCAGGAAATACTCTCACAGAAATTCCTAGAGCTGGCTCCTCAGTGACTTCCAAATGCAGTCAGGTTGGCAGTAAATATGAACCACCATGAAGGGTGAACCCTTTCTCCTGGCTTTTCTATCTCGGAGCAGCCACCTGCAACCCTAGGCTTCTGGTGCCCATCCTAACCTTGACTCAATCAATGGGCTGGTGATGTCTCCTTACATCAAATCTCTCTGGTATTGACTCTTTTGTCTTCTTCCACATTTGAGATCTGGTAACTGCACTTGGTTCACTCAGATCATGCAGGACAATTACTGAAGTCAACTTCATCTGCATCCTTCATTCCCCCACCCCTTATGATGTAATGAAGCGCCATGTCAGGTCTCAGGATTTGGGGCCCCAATAGGTTCCTAGCACCACATAAAAGAGAAAACCTCAGCTTGGTGTTTCATGCTTTGCAATTCTAGCACTTGGGAAGGAAGGGGAAGCAGAGGGGTGCACATCTTAGGGGACCATTATCCTACTGAGGCAACTAGCTACTAGGTTAACGGGCTTTTGTTTTTTCTTCCTTTATTTTGAACCTGGCCTCCAAGGACACCTGTACACACTTATTACACACACACACACACACACACACACACACACACACACACACACACTAAAACCTTAAAAAGGTCATATAAATGAAAAATATTGATGGTGATGTGTTTTGTAATAACAAAATTTAGCACTTAGCTTGCTCTTGCAAAGGAAAATGGATGAGCATGCCCACATAGAGAATACTAATTGTCTATTAAGAAGAACTAGATATCTGGGTGTGGTGGTACACAACTTCAATCCCAGCCCTTAAGAGGCAAGGGGGATGAATCTTCGTGAGTTCAAGGCCAGCCTGATATATCTAGTGAGTTCCAGGCCAGCAATGGGGGTGGGGGTGGGGAAGAAACAAGCAAAACTAGCTAGAATTATATGTATGGTTCTGAAAAGCTGTCTGGTAGCTTGGTGGACATGAGTGATGTTATTCCATTTATTGTAAATACATACATATATACACAAGGAGAAGGAAGGAAAATGCCCAGCATACACATGTACCTGTGTTGGTCACCATCAGAGAAGAGAAATGGTATCTGTTATTTGAATGGAGACAATGTGGAGATTTCTGAGATGTTCTACTTTGCAGGTGCCAGAGAAAGTTCCAGAGCTGGGAGGGTGGGGGAGACACTGATGGCTGTATTGAAGCTCAGGGCTTGGGGAATCTGGGTCTGCAAAGGAAGAACTGTTAGGCTGGTTCACACACTGAGGGCCAGGAGCTGCAGCTGCAGGATGGGAGCACTCCAGTGATACTCATGGGATCCGTTAGCCAACTGGAAACCATCAAAGATCCTAACAGGAAGCCAGAGGCGGGGCAACAGTCCCAGCCTCAACACAGGGCTGGGATTTGACAAGGGCTTAATAAACATCACAAAAGTCTGTATGGAATCAGGAGACATGAAGAGAAGCATCATTAGTGGCTCAAGCCAATCTGTTAATGACGAAGCTGTCACTTAATAATGAAGACCTAGGGATCTGTGCTGTGTTTTTAGGGTTAAAAAAATTGACTTAGTGACTGCAAAGAGACCAGAAGGCATAGTGTTTCCCATAAAGACTGGGAATTTATAAGAGAAAAAACCTCAGCTGGGGACACAGCTTGTTTGTTAGAGCACTTGCCTACCAGCATGCAGTCCAGGGTTTGAGCCACAGACCACATTAAAGCTCAGGCTTGTAATTCCAGCATCTAGAAGGTGGAGACTATAGGAACAGGAATTCTAGGTCATCCTCAAGCTCATGGCGAGGTCGGGAACAGCCTGGGCTAACTGAGACCCTGCCTCGAAAACAAACAAAACAATAAAAACAAAACAAAACCAGGTACTCTTTCACAGTGTTTGATGAATTACAGTGTGTGTACACAAATCATGGAAATGCCGTCCTTAAACAGCCACACAAGGAAACTGAGAAGAAAAACTAAGGTAACAACCCACACACACACACTGCGGCCACAGAGGTCTGGAGTCAGAATAGGTCTTGCACAGCAATGTGTACAGCTGAGGGTCTGCAATGTCTTTACAGTGTTTCTGTAACTTCTCCGTAAAGTTGTGTAATTATTTGTGTTGTGTGTGTTTTGTGGGCAGGATCTTACGTAGCTCAGGCTGGCTTCAAACTTACTGTATAGCTGAGGTTGCCCTTGAACTCCTGATGATCTTGTCTTTTCCTCCCAAGTGCTGAAATTACAGATGTACATCACCACATCTGGCTTGTGTGTGTGTGTGTGTGTGTGTGTGTGTGTGTGTGTGTGTGTGTGTGTGTATCACACAAAAAAACCCACTGGAAAATTCTAATATAACCATCATGTTTTAAAAAATCACAGCCCACAAAGGGAAGAAAATAAATATCTTTTTCCCAACCCCAAGAGAACCTGACAACTACTTTACACTTAGTGAGTTAATTACAATAAGATCAGTTACAGTTTTAAGAAAATCGAAACTGAAACTCCCATAACAATGAAGAAACAAGATTTCTCAAGACATCAAGAGCTGGGCGGTGGTGGTGCACGCCTTTAGACCCAGCACTCGGGAAGCAGACGCAGGCGGATCTCTGTGAGTTCTCGACCAGCTTGGTCTACAAGAGCTAGTTCCAGGACAGCCTCCAAAGCCACAGAGAAATCCTGCCTTGGAAAAAGAAATCAAGAAAAACAAGGGTTAACTATCTGAAGAGGAAGAGTTATACAATAATAAATCATTGTGGCTACAGATCAACACGTAGCTGGGAACTTTAAAATCATACTAGTCAGAATCCAGTTCAAGATGATAAGGAGCACAAATCTGTCAAGGTTGGGACCTTCACCCAAGCCTGATTCATGTTTTCACTTTAGTGTGTTCAAAATAGCCATAGTCAAGCATCCATCTTTCATATAATGGACAGCTCACCATTCTGTAAGCTTAAAGTTAGTGTGGACTTTGCAACCTCCCAGCATCCCTGCTCCTGAACACGTGGTTTCTGATATAACTACAGTTGTAACTGAGGCTGGTCAAGCCACATGAAGAGTGTGTTCTTGCTGGGCTCTGGATATTAAGTCTACTATAACTTTTCAAGTCCAAAAGTAGGCTAGGCTTAGGAGAGACTGAGGTGAGAGGGGGATTTTTCTCTGTTTGAGACTGAGGTAGCCCCTGCAGCATCCTTGAAGAAACTGCTGGGGCATATGGGTAATCCCAGCATCAGAGAGGCAGAGACAGCAGCTGAGGGAGGCTCATTATATTGCTGAATTATGTAGATATCAATAACATAAATGCCATCTAGAATCATAGTGGTGAGCTATTGTGAGATGCCAGGGACAGATCTACTTGGTGAAAGAAGACTGGCTGATCTCTATCTATCTATCTATCTATCTATCTATCTATCTATCGATCTATCTATCTGGTTTTGTTGTTGTTTGTTTTGTTTTGTTTTGTTTTTGAGACAGAGTTTCTTTTTGTAGCTTTGGCTGTTCTGGAACTCCCTCTGTAGACCAGGATATTCTCAAACTCACAGAGATCCACCTGCCTCTGCTTCCCAAGTGCTGGGATTAAACGCATGGGATTAAATTGACCATCCTTTGGCCATAAAAACTGTTAAGGTTTTGGGGCCATACAGAAGCATGTGGCACTTTCAAGAAGATGCTGAAGGGTTGGCGTGTGTTAAGGTCGGAATCTGTGCCCTGACACCCTCACGCCAGGCTTAGCCACCCATCCTCAACAGACCAAGGGTCTCCTTAATACAAGAAACAGTGAAAAGCAGGGGAAGGATGTTTGTTTCATTGTAACAACATTGGGCAGAAGAACAAATAAAGACATACAGTGAACCCCCAAAAGTCCAGTGAACCTCAAGAAGTCCAGTGAACCCCATTCCATCTTCTAGAGTTTCAGTTTCAATAGAAGGCAAGATATGCACCACTAAGCTCAGCAGTCCTGGTCAAGGTGTGGTCCTGTCATGTTGGGCCCAGTCTCTTGGAGAAGTTGTCAGAACTGTGAGAAATCTCTTTCTAAGTCTAATGCCAGGCTTCAGGCTTTACCTTCTTGTAGCGTGAGGCTTCTAGGGAAATTCCAATTTCTTAGGCTCTATTGCTTTAATAATCTGGTAGCCAAAGGGAGGGGCACAAGTGTCTTTCTTCAGAACCTAATAGAAGGTTCTGCTCCACAGACATGCAAGAAGAGGGCTTCTCTTATCTGATGTCCCAGCAGTGCAGGTGTGTTCCTTCCTGGTGGTTTACTTAACTAACTAACTAACTAACTAACTAACTAACTAACTAACTAACTAACTACTATGTGAGATAGAGTCTGGCCTGAAACTCACTCTGTAGACTAGGTGGGCCTTAAACTCACAAGACATCCATCCGCCTCTGCCTCCAGGGTGTGCCACCATACCTGGCCATGGTTAGTTATTTGGTGGGTTCTTCTCTTTTCTTGCCAGCGGAGCAGGAAATGGTACATGCTAAGTCAGCATTCTACCTTCTAAATATATTGTGATGCCACTTGCATCCTTTACCAACTCAGGAGGGATCCCTAGAGCCAGAGGGTTGAGGGTGGAAGTTTCAAATAGCTTCCTGGAGGAACAAGAAAAAAAAATCTAGTGAAACATTTACCAAAGGACTTTGGAGGAATAAGAACTGAAGACAGAGACTACTATTGCATTTTGTGCGTGTGTGAGTACACACATATATGTTCATGTGTGCATGTTTGTGTGCAGGTGCTTTTGCACATCTGTGTATGTGTGTGTGGAGGCCAGCAGTTGATGATGAGTGTCTTCCTGTATCACTCTCTTCTGTGTTTTTTTTTTTTCCCGAGATAGGGTTTCTCTGTGCAGCCTTGGCTGTCTTGGAACTCACTCTGAAGACCAGGATGACATTGAACTCACAGAGATCTCCTGAGTGATGGGGTTAAAAGGTGTGCATCACCACCCCTGCCAGGCCTGTGTTTGTTTTTGAGACAGGTTCTCTCACTGAACCAGAATATAACACTTCAGCTGGACTGACTGGCCAGCAAACCCCAAGGATCCTCTAGTCTCTGCTTCACCTCTGGGGTCACAGGTACAAGCCACTATGCTCATGTTTTCTTGTGATGCTGGGGATCTGAACTCAGGTCCTCATGCTTCAGCAACAAGCACTTTCCAACTGAACCAGCTCTCCAGGCCCCATTTTTATTTTTGGGAAGCATCTCATGTAGCCTAGGCTTGCCTATAACCCATTATGTAGCTAAGAATGACCTTGTACTTCTCATCTTTCTTCCTCCACCCACCCCTCAGAGGCTGGGCTTATAGGCAAGTACCACCAAGCCCAGTCTATGTGGTACTTGGGGTGAAAACTGGAGCTTTGTGCATGTTAGATAAACACTGTAGAAAACAATCCGAAATTACGGAATTTCTCAGAACTCTTCAAGTAGCAGGAGTGCAAAGGGGGCAAATGGGTGGATAGAGCTGGGCTGTGATGGGAAGCAGAGGGGCAAAGTCAGGGCAAGACAATCCCAGAATAAAGCAGAAGAATCAGGGGCATTAAGCCAGCCTGGGCTATATAGGAGCCTGCCAAAGCAAAAACACACACCTATGGCAGCACTGATTCAGAGAGGCTAAGTAATGAAATGGATGAAAACAGTAATGAGTGTTAGAGGGAACCCTCTGGGCCATCATCCGGTGGGTGAAGCACTCAAGGTAGCTCAAAGGCCAAGTGGAGGACTCAGATGTGGGAGTTGCAGAAGGCTGTGGTCAGAGAGCAACTTTCTGGAATTCAGTACCAGAGGTGGAGTCACAAATATACAAAGGTCCTAGGCGTGCCTAGGGGAGGATGCAGTTGATACGGAATAAAGGTCACAGCACATTATGCCAACACAGATCACGGATGTTGGATGGCTTATACATGTGAGCGTAAGACACTTGGGCTGGTGACAAATATCAAAGAAAAAGAACCCAGGAGGATTGTTCTGGCTTCAAGGACAGCCCGGGCTATAGTGTAAGGCCCTCATCCCCAAACACCAACAATTAAACAGCAAAACAAGCAGAACAAAAAGCAGGGAGTGGTGGCACACAGCTGAAATCCCAGCACTAGGCAGGATAGAGGCAGGAAGATTGTTGCAACTTCGAGGCCAACTGGGGCTACACAGTGAGAAGCACAGTGAGGGAGGGAGTGAAGGTCAGGAAGGGGGGGGGGGCCAAGGGAGGGAAGGAGTCTTCTAGTGGGATCTGCAAAATCTTACAGTCACCACCAGATCCGGTGGTTCTGTCAAAGGTTCCCATCTGGCTTACTTAGGAAGCAATAACACCTTGTATTACCCCTATTCCTGTTTGGTTTGGAGGTTGGATTCTTTTTTCTTTTGAAGCTACTACGAGTGATCTCTAAAATCTAACTTTTTGTTTTGAATATTTAAAAGAGAGACTCAGGAAGACCAGGATCAATCCCTCCCACCCCCTTATTTCAGTCCCCAGAAACAGGGGAAAGCTGTCTGCTTTAGGTCTCTCAAAACTATAGTCTTATTTTTAAACAGGTTTGAAGACCAGGAAGTATGATCAGGAAAATACTGCAATTATCTGGATTCAGTTCTTAGGTAATTTAGCCATAGTAGTCACCACTGATTAATCAATGTGCACTGGCTTGGAGGGATTGTCTACTGGCCTTCTGGCCTGTGGGTTTGTCCTTGTTCTTAATGGTGTAACGAAGAACAGTTGACTAAACTTCACAAAATCATCTTTCTGCTTCTTTTTCGTGAGATGATTCTTCTGTGTAGCCTAGTCTTGCCTCTGCTTCCCAGTGCTGGGATTTTAGGCATGGATCACTGTGCTCAGCTTCCAACCTTAACTTGCTGGGTATTACCCTTGTTTCTGCCCGTAAATATTTGTTTATTTATACACACACACACACACACACACACACACACAGAGAGAGAGAGAGAGAGAGAGAGAGAGAGAGAGAGAGAGAGAGCCCACAGGTGGAAGTTAGAAGGCAGCTTTCAGAACTGGATCTCTCCTTCCACCATTGATTCTGGGGATTTGAACTCAGGTCTTGAGGCTTGTGCAGCAAGCTCTTTTACTGATGAGTCTTCTTGCTTTCCCAGTTGCCAGTTTTTATTTTTATTTTGATGTTCATCATTTTTGTCCATCTGAAGTATTTCTCTTGGAAACTGAAAAAAATCATGTCAAGGCCTACTAGCTGGAAATCTCATCTTATGACAAATGCAGTTTCTCTTATGAAGTCTTTGGTAGGACAGCCAGGATTTAGTTTTGCAACCTAGGTTGGTTTTGAACTCACTATGTAACCCTGGCTGACCTTAAACTTGCAATCTTTCATCTCATCCTAGCAAGGCAAAGTCTTTGTTCTAACTCTTTTCATGAGAAAGAAAGTTATTATGTATAATTATTTTTGTATACTATGTCCATGCAGAAATCCTGCCTGGGTAGCAAGCAGAACCCAAGGTATCCTGGAGTTTTGGAGAATTTATTAAAATTTAAATATTTGAATTTATTAATATTTAAATATTAAAATCAAAATTAGAATAAAAATCCCTTCAATTTGCACAAATGAATTAACAGATTGTAAACTCTGTCTAAGAAGATAATTGGAAGTCAAGGAAAAAGAGATTATAATCTATTAAATACATTTTCAAACATTGCCTCTGACCCAAAGAAAACCTATAGATTGACACTTTGAAATGTTTTTCTTTTTGAGACAGGATCTTACCTTGTGGCCCTGGCTATCACGGAACTCACTAGGTAGACCAGGTTGGCCTTGAACTCATAAGAGATCCTCTGACCTCTGCTTCCAGAGTGCTGGCAAAATTTTTAATTTTTGTTTTTTGCTTTGTTGAGACAGGGTTTCTCTGTAGCTTTAGAGGCTGGCCTAGAACTTTCTCTGTAGACCAGGCTGGCCTCGAACTCACAGAGATCCACCTGTCTCTGCCTCCCGAGTGCTGGGATTAAAGGCATGTGCCACCAACTCCCAGCAAGTTTTAATAAAAAAAAAAAAGAAAACTAATGGATTTATATTTTATCATCAAGTAGGTGACAAAGCTCAAATTTAAGTATATATTGGATACAATCCTCCCAAGTTATTTTGAACAGAGAAAGGCAACGCAGCAATAATAAACCAGCATCCATACTAACATAACCTGTATTTTTGGGAACTTACTTAGAAGTGAAAATTATACCAAAGGTAGTGGCAATTTTCTCACACAGTCAGGAGAGTGATGGGAAGGTATACCTTAGGGTGCATCTTCAGGTTACATCAAGGCCAAGCTTGGGAGCAGTACCCCTGGATTGCCTGTGTGTAAGGGGAAACAGGTTGTCCTTGTCAGAATCTAGAAGCTGATAATGTCACTTGAATTGACTTCGCGTGCTTGTTGTTGGGCTGGGAGTAGCAATAAAGAGGAACCTCTCTCCTGTAAATGAGTCACCAAGTTGTTTTATTTCCACAAGGTAACACCTTCCCTTCAGTGTGGGGAGAGCCAGGAGGCCACTGTCCTAGAAGCAGCAGACATTGCTAAACAAATTAGAATCCTTTTATTTGGCAGCAGGCGCCAGCTTGGGTTCATTGGGAGTAAGGCATACCCTGGTAACTCATTTTCAAGTAGACAAAGGGTTTTGTTTTCTCTGTAGTCCCAATTGGCCTGGAACTATGTACCGGGGATGACCTTGAAAGTCTAATCCTCCTGCCTCTACCTCCCAAGTGATGGTGTTATGAATTGCTAAGATTGGCATCTCTTCCCCCCCCCCCCCAAGGGAACAGGCTGGCCTTGAACTGCTGGTTCTCCTGCCTCCACTTCTCAATTACTGGGATTGGAGACATGAATTACCACATCCTGCCCAGAAATGTTATAGGTTGTTATATGTGTGCGAGAGATGGTTATTGAGACTATTGATAAAAATGACGATGATATTCTTGTGGATAAGGCAAGGGAAGTCATACCGTTCGTTACCTGGTTTAGAGTAAGAGATGATATAAAAACAGTGGCTGCATGTCCCCAGTTAATCAACTTGTTTTGACCTTGTAGATTTGTAGTTTTATATAGGACTCAGGAGTATTCACTTAAAAATTTCAAATTTCCTTTCTGTTTTTTGTTATTTTCTGTTTGCAAGTGTGTGTGTGTGTGTGTGTGTGTGTGTGTGTGTGTGTGTGTGTGTGTGTGTGTGTGTACGCACATGCATGGTTTGTGGTCAGAGAACAACTTAGGAGAATTGATTTTCCCTTCCACCTTTACTTGAGTCATAGGAATTGAACACAGGACTTCAGGTTTTGGGGCCAACTGTTTTTATCCATTGAACTATCTTACCAGCTCCATATTTTTTGTTTTGTTTTTTTGATTGTTTGTTTGTTTGGTTTTTCAGAAACAGGGTTTCTCTGTGTAGTCCTGGCTGTCCCAGAACTTGACCTGTAGACCAGGATGGCCTCAAACTCAGATATCCACCTGCCTTTGCCTTCAGAGTGCTGGGATAAAAGGTGTGCACCACCACAGCTTAGAAATCAGCTCCATATTTTCATTAGATACTGTAATAAGGACATAGCAGAGATGCTTTTAAAACAGACAGATAATGAATGCTGGAAGGGCATATTACAGGTTGGATGATTGTGGCAAGCAATTTTCCTGTACCCTAAGGAAACACCTGAGATAATCAATTTAGAAAGAATAAAGGGTTCCAGTCCATGATCAACTGATCCCATTGTCTTGAGTCTGGTGAGGTAGCATCATGACATATGATAGAGTAAGCCTGCCTATATCACAAGCCAGTGAACAGAGGAAGGAGTTGAAGTTCCACAACCCCCTTTGAAGCATGCTTCCAGTGATTTAAAGACCAGCCACTAGATCCACCTCTCAAGGTCCTAGCATCTCCTAATAATGCCATCCTGAGAACCAAGACTTTTCCCATGGAGTCTGGGGAGACATGAAAACCATAGCCATGGGAGAGTTAAGGGCTCCATAGACTGCACAGTAATTTCTTAGAAGTTAAAATGTGTCATGGGTTTATAGATATATCTACATTTAAATCGCAAAGAATCATCTCATAAATAGAATTTGAAGGAGACCTAGAGTACAAAGCCTTCTCTAAAAGGCAGTGGCTAAGCTGAGCTTGGTGCTGCATACCTGTAATCCTAGCATTTGATGGACTGGGAAAGAAGGATCATGAATTCAAGAGTAATCTGGGCTATATACAGTCAGTAGACTAGCACGAGTTCTATGACAAGGCTCTGCTTGACAACACTACAAAATGAAAACAAGCAACCAAAAAGTGATAGGTTGTATTCACCTTCAACTATGTTATACAGTAGTTTCCCACTAAGAAAAATAGTAAGTCAGATGGTTGCATTAATAAAAGGACAAGTTAGAAATGGAGCCTGTGGTGATTTGAATGAAAATGTCCCCCATAGGCTCATAGGGAGTGGCATGGCCTTATTGCAGAAAGTGTGTCACTGGGGGTGGGCTTTGAGGTTTCAGAAGCTGAAGCCAGGGCAAGTGTCACTCTCTTTGCCTGCTGCCTGCCAATCCAGATGTAGAACTCTCGGCTCCTTCTCCAGAACCATGTCTGTGTATGCTGTCATGCTTCCCACCATGATGACAATGCACTGGACCTCTGAACTGTAAGATAGCCCCAATTAAATGTTTTCCTTGTAAGAGTTGCTGTGCTTGTGGACTGGAGAGATGGCTCAGAGCTTAAGAGCACTGGCTGTTTTTCATGAGGACCCCAGGTTCAATTCCCAGGCCCCCTGTGGCAGCTCATAACTGTCTGTAACTCTAGTTTTAGAGGATATGATAGTTTCACACCAACGCATGTAAGATAAAGCAAAATAATTTTCTTAAAAAAAGACTTGCTGTGGTCATGGTGTCTCTTCACAAAATAAATGCTAACCAAGACAGAGACCATTGTCTTTCTATGATACTAACACAACCCTTCATGCTTAGTTACAACCATGGTTCATTCCCATTACTGTTCCAGAAGTTTTGGGAATCCAAGGCTGAAGCAATCTAGGTTGCTCTAGGAAACCTTGGACATTTTTTTCAGGGGAAAAATAGGATATCTTTTTTTTCTGAGTTAGGGTCTCATGCAGCCCAGGCTTACCCCCAACTTCCTAAGATGACCTTAAACCCCCAAAACTTTGTATTTCCCAAGTGCTGGGACTACAGAAGTGAACCATTCTTAGATAACTTTGAACTGGATTAACCACAGCAGTGTTTGTACTCTGATCTCCATACATGCATTTTCACTTACACACACACACACACACACACACACACACACACACACCACTGCACATTAATAATAATAATAATAATAATAATAATAATAATAATAATATGTATACAAAACTCAGCCAATCTCATGTTGTGTGGATCAAATAGAGAACTGACATTTATGGTCAGCAGGCATTTGGTTCTTTGCCAGAGGCAAAGTGAACATAATTGGAAATCTCACATTCAGAAATTTTATGGAAAATTGTTAAGCATAACCGAGTTTCTCAAAAGCAGTAGTATGGAATATGATTGGAAAGATAGATTGGAGCAGAAAAAACATTGCTCTATTAAAACCAGTGGGAAGCGACTTCTTGTCCTTTAAGAGGCTCCCCCACCCCAGACAAAGCAGTTTCCAAGCCTGCCTTTGTCTCTGACCCCACCCTTTACTCCCCATCATCACTCTCCAGCTCACAGCACTGGGGATTGGCTGTCTCTTGCTGCATAGACATACCCAGGACCCTGATGTTGTTCACACCTGCTTTGCACCTTACCCAGGCTCTCTACAAAGCCCAATCCCCACCCATCTGTCTCACATTGCTTAACAACTAACTGTACCTTGCATGTTAATTGAAGGTTCTGCATTTCCTGGAATATTCTGTGCACAGAAGTAGGGTCACAGAAGTGACTTAAACAGTTCTTACCAAGAAAGGCAGACAGGGTGGGGAGAGAAGAACATTGCACCGTGTTCTGGGCTTCCAGAATCCAGATGCTCTCATAGGTTACTATCTAATGCCTTTTTCAGTTTTGACATTTTGTTTAAGAGTGAACATAAGTAAGGGACCCCATGATAAAGAATTTGAATTCTCCCTTCCTTTGGGAATTGTCTTAGTCAGTGTTCTAATGCTGAAGAGACAGACACTACGACCACAGCAACTCTTACAAAGGAAAGCATTTAATTGGGGCTTGCTTACAGTTTCAGAGGTTTAGTCCAGTATTGTCATGGTGGGAAGCATGAAGGTTGCAGTAGAACTGGTTCTGGAGAAGGAGCTTAGAGTTCTACATCCAGTTCTGAACCAGGATGAGACCTTGGGTTTGGCTTGAGCTTTTAAATCCCCAAAGCCCACCCTCAGTGACATACTTCTTCCATCACGGACACGCCTCCTAATCTCTTTCCAGTAGTGCCACTCTCTGATGACCAAGTATTCAAATCTATGGGGTTAGCTCTCATTCAAACCATCACAGGAATACTGTGCTGAGCCCATCAGATGCATGTAAGTGAGAGACCTCTCCTATTGGGTGTAAAAATTCATCTAAGCTCAATTGTTTGATTTGTTACTCGGGATACTTAGGGTATGACAAGGCTACTCTTGCTGATGGCTTCTCCTAAGACCAAGCGTGTATGCTGGGAGAGCATGTGCTGTCGGGTCGGTCATTTTGCATACAAAAGATCAGGCTGTGGAAGGTCACTGTCCAACCCCTCCACTTTCTCTAGCATCACAGGACCTATGTGATGTTGTGGATCTTCACTGTGGTGTTTAAGTCAGTCTTCTTCTAAGAACCACTCATATGAAGACATACCGGAAGTCCTAATGAGGCTTGACATTCCACAGAGGCCTGCTTGCTTGCTTCTTTTCCTTCACTTCAGTAATCTTAGGGTTTCATGCACTGTGTGTTTAATGTACCTTATCCATGGAGTGGATCCCCTAGGAAGTGTGTACATGGTATGTTCCTCTTCATTAAGAATTGTGAACCTGAGACAAATTCTTTTGTGTGACTGTAGATCAAATGATTTGTAAAAATCATACTTTTCATATCTCTATAAGACACATCCCAGAGATATGTAATAAACACCTATAGGTATATCAAAAAGGGAGCAGTTTTTAAAAATAGGCACATTCATTTCAGAAATGACATTAGCTACTGGGGAAATAGGATGCACACACATTAGGAAGGGGTTGAGAACCATTGCTTGCTGCATCAACAACTTAATTGTCTAGCAGATTAAGCCTGCATTACTGCGCAAATGGAAGACAGAGGTTTAATGAAGGAAGGGGCAGGGGGAATCAAGATGCCTCAATGGGCAAAGGTAGTTGCCACATAAGCCCCGCATCTATAGCAAAAGATGCCACCACATGTGGCTGTTTACTTTTAAATTATATTTATTATTACCAAGCATAGGTATGATGAGTGGCCTGTGGGCACATCTACAACATGACACACATGTAGAGATTAGAGGACAATTTGGTGAAGTTGGTTCTCCCTTTGAGGGACCTGGGGGTCAAACTCAGATCCTCAGGTTTGTGAAACAAGTGCTTTACAAGAAGTCTCATCTGCTGAGCCATCTTGCTGGGCCTCCATTATATTTTCTGATACATGGCCTCTGACTGAACCTGGAAATCAGTTATTGGATTACACAGGTAGGGATGATCCTGCCCTTATCTATCCAGCACTAGGATTATGGGATATGCAACATACCTATTTTTTTTTTTTTTTTTTGTGTGTGTGTGTGTGTGTGTGTGTGTGTGTGTGTGTGTGTGTGTGTTCTAGGCATCTTGAACTCAGATTCTTTTTTGTTTGTTTGTTTTTTGTTTGTTTCAAGTCAGCGTTTCTTGGTATAGCCCTGGCTGTCCTGGAACTCACTCTGTAGACAGGTTGACTTTGAACTCAGAGATCTGCCTGCTTCTGCCTCCAAGTGCTGGGATTAAACCCAAACTCAGATTCTTTTTATTTATCTATTTTTTATTTGTTTTTGAGACAGGGTTTCTTTGTGTAACCACCCTGGTTTCATAGAGATCCACCTGCCTCTGCCTCCTGAGTGCTGGAATTGTTAACTTTGGTTCTCTCCAAATTGATACACAGGTTTGATGTAAATCTATAAAAATCTTATTAAGTTGTTTTGAAAGGGTCTACATTTTATTTTTATTTATTTTTTATATTTTGGTTTTTTCAAGACAGGGTTTCTCAGTGTAGCTTTAGAGCCTGTCCTGGAACTCACTTTGTAGACCAGGCTGGCCTCAAACTCACAGATATCTGCTTATCTCTGCCTCCTGATTGCTAGGATTAAAGGCATGAGCTACCATTACCTGGCTGGGTCTACATTTTATTACTGAACAAACCACGGCTTTAATGAGTGAGTCTCCAGGTTTAAACTGTTGACTACACCTGGATGACCGTAACTCAGTACAAACCTTCAGTCTTGCCCTTATCTGAATCCTTACGGACCCTGCTTGGTTCTCCTACAGTGTCTTCTCTTGGAATTGTACCTGATTTTGTTACTGGTTTCTATCTGAATGCATTGGGGAATTGGAGGATTTTGCATTTGTTACTTGGCTAGGAATCACTTGATTCTGAAAGTCTTGTGAGAAGACATGGTGAGAAGCTGTGTCAGGTGTAATTGCTAGATGGCAGAAGAAAGGAGAAGACCCAACCTTTTTTTTTTTCTTTTAAGTATTAATTTCTTAAGTTAATTGAAAGTAGACAAAGATTTATAAAAAATAGTGATAGTAATATGACCTGGAAGAATTGACTTTGAAACACTAACTTGCCAGATGTCAAGAATTAATCTACCTGGACATGGATATGCGAGGCTGTGATGCCAGCACTTGGGCATTTGAGGGTCACTCAGGCTACATGGTGACTTCCAGTCTATCCTGTCCTACATAGTAAGGCCTTGTTCATAAACCAAAACATGTAAGACTACAAATGGACCAAAATATATTACCAAATTCTTATATGTGTTATATTTTAAGTTATTTAATTTTTTCAATTCTTTTTAATTATTTATTTATTTATTTTCTTTCTTCCTTTCTTTTTTCTGAGACAGAGTTTCTCTGAGTAGCTCTGGCGGTCCCAGAACTTACTATGTAGACTAGGCTGGCCTCCAACTCTGCCTCTGCCTCCCATGTGCTAGGACTATAGGCATGTGCCATCACCACCCATTGTTATTCAAATTTTTAATAAAAATAAGAGAATATCCATATCCCAGCCTACAACTTTGAAGAAGACTTCAGCATTACCGGAGGCCATCTGGATCTAGGGACCACAGGAGAGACCCTCCATAAAATCCACCCAACAACCCCAGACTGCAACCCCTCCCCCGAGATCCATATTCTAGCCTACAACTTTGGAAGCTTCAGTTTTACCGAAGGTCAGGCCAGATCTAGGGCCCCCAGGCCTGGTAGAAAACTTCTGTTGCACTGGAGGCCATACTGCACTAAAAACTCCAAGCAGATACCCAGAACCCCAGGGGTCACACAGGTACCCAGAATCCCGGAGGTCACACAGGTACCCAGAACCACAGAGGCCACACAGGTATCCAGAGGCAGCATTGGCCCTCAAAACCCCAGATGTTTTGTGGGCCCCCAAAACCCCAGCAAAGCCTCCTTATTGGACCTGAAGACTCACTGGTCACCAGAACCCTTGACCACTTAGGCCAGAAGACCAGAGAGGAATGAGAAACCAAGTAACAAAACGCCCATCCAAGAAAGACAAACGCAGAAGCAACACCAGAATAAGAACATAATCAGTAACAGCAAGGGCAATATGGACCACCAGAACACAGAGATCCTATGACAGCAAGACCTGAACAATCCAACACAGCTGAAGCACAAGAAAATAACCTTAAAAATAACTTTATGAAGATGAAACAGGTCCTTAGAGGGGAAATGAAAACAATCCCTTAAAAGAATTGAGGAATAGACAAACCAAAATTGGAGGAAATCAATAAAATATTAAAGAATGCCAAGACAAGAAAAAGCAAATAGGTGAAGGAAACAATTCAAGACCTGAAAATGGAAGTAGAAGCAATAAAGAAAACAGGAACTGGGGGAATTCTGGAAATGGACAATCTGGGTTATCAAACAGGCGCTATAGGGTGAACTTTTCTCAGTAGGGAGTACATTGGATTCTGAGAAGGGCTTCAGGCAAGAGATCAACCCAGTGTCCACCAGTTCCAAGAGCATATTAGCTAAAATCTCCTTTAAAGTTCTACTCCTTTTGTTTTTCCTGAGCTCTGAGGATGAGCTATAGAATGAAATTTCCTAATCATGTAAAGAGTCTTAGAGAGCAACTGAGATAACTTGACTGTGAAGGCCGGGCCATTGCCACACCATAGAGATATGGGGAGGCCAAACCTTGGAATAATTTCCAATATTAATTTCTTAGCTACCATGTGGACCATTTTTGTTCCCGATAGATAGGACTCTCTACCCAGCCTGAGACAGTATTGACAAAGGTCAGTAGATATTTTTAGCTATACAGTTCTGGCTTGACTTCAGGGAAGTCCATTCCCAAAATTCACCAGTACTGTACCTTGACTCCATTGGCTTGGGGGAAAATCCTTCTTCACATTTACCTGGGCACATGTTGTTATGATAAAGCTTGAGGGGGACCTTGGCAGATTCCATGCCAGGTGAGGATGACTGAGGCAGACAAACATGCCAAGCAGACAGAGCTTAGTGAGAAGTTTTATTAGAAAGGGAACAGAAGGGTGGGGATGGGGGAGGAAAGAGACACAGAGACAGAGAGGACAGAAGAGAGGAGGGAGACTGGAAAAGTCCTGTCTACCCTAGGGGAACAGCAGGAAAGAGAGAAAGAGAGAGGAGTATAAGTGGGCAGAGATTTTTCTTTTAAAGGGGTCCTTTGCACCTGTGTGCAGACTAGTAGTCACGGAACCCTGGGTTTGCCAGAGTACTGCCTGAGTGCATTCTGTCAGGTGACAGGGACAGGCCAGAATAATGCTTGAATCCTTACACAGGTCAGGTGGTGGTCTGAAAAGCTCTGAAGCTTTTCTCCATGTCCAGGTAGCCAGACATGAGATCTTCTTAGGTGACAAGTGCATGGTGTGATGCACTGTCACATCCTGCTTCTTAGTTATTTGTGGGTATTCAGATATGGCATGGGCATATGAGCTGACAAGGTTGCATATTCCATGCATAGAAATAACTTCTATTTTGTATCTCATATAGCCTATATAGACGTTTTAGCATTTAGTTTATGCATGCACATCTTGAAAAGTCATACCTTTTCCCTTGTCATTTGGCAAGGTTTGAAAGAAGCAGCATTAGCATTCAGGCATTTACACTGACCTGCTCTCAAGGACCTAGCAGGACATGTCATCAGTGGCAGCCAATTGTGACACAATGACTACTGCCACCACTGGGTAGTGTCCCCTTCCTATGCACCGTGTTCCCTAACAAAAAGCATGTCCTTTCCTGCTGCTCTCACTCAGAGGATGCCTCTGTACATTACACCCCACTCCAACCTCTCAAATTAACTCTGTTGCATGGTGTGACTTGTGGCACCCCTTGACTCCTATCTGTCGAGGTGCCTTATGCTGTTAAATCATTACTTTGGTGTCATGACTCTGTCTGGCTCTCCTGTCCCCTGGAAGTTTGAGGCACAACGGGACCTGCAGCAACAGGCTTACTTTCCAACTAACTGATCACTGGACACTTCACCCAATACTGGCAATGGTTGGCAAGTTCCCCATCTCCCAATCACATAAATGCTTCCCTGGGTCCCTGGAGTAACCATTGTGAGCCCAGCATCCCTCTGGTGTTCTCAGAGGCAGAGGAATCCCCAGCCACAGTCTTTAAGGCTATGGTTGAGCCTCTTCACCAACACCTGCCTCTGTCCACTTTTCATGCATGAGACTTATCCTTTTGAGCATGGTCTTTGTCCTCTTGCTTCATTCACAAGCTCTGGTACCAGGTGACCACATCTCGTATGGGCTTTTAGCCATTGAGGGACAGGCCATTGTAACCATCCCACCCTGGCTCCCACATTTACTCCAGTAGCCTTCAGCCCCCATGCTACTCACTCCTCTTTTGTGGGACATCTCTCACCCTATCCAGCCTAACCCAGCCATGGTTCTCCCTTTGCCAAAGGTTGCAGGGGATGGACTGCCTGGTTAAGGTACATTTTCATTAAGCGAACTCTCTCAAATAGAAAACAAACAAACAAACTGGGGTCTTACATGTCTAATTCTACTTATTTCATTAAAGAATTCCAATATATTATCCTATCCTATAGTCTCATCTTCCATGACATATATATGATTTTAGCAACCTACTTCCCAAAGAACACAGGTGAATTTGGGAACAGACTAGAGCACATGCCAAGGAAATGCACCAAATTAACCCAGCATACCCAGCCAGGGCTAAGGCATCTCCGAGCGGCATCCCCAATGTAACTACAATACCCCACATGGCATTCTAGCTAGAGATCAGTTTATAACTTGCCTCCTCGCTGGTCTCTGTAAGGTTGCTCTTAAACCAGTAAACTATGAGAAACTCCAAGAGGCCATCCAGGACAAACATTAAACATGTCTAATTCCTAGAACTCCTCACAAAGGCCCTCTTAAAGTATACCAATCTAATCCAAACCCCGTCCACGTCCAAAGTGCCGTCAAGAGCTGTTGACTGCCCCCATCTCCCTCACAGCATGGGGACATCAGACACAGACTGCCCTCCAGCCACCCTTTGGCCATGGATGACTGAAGGGGCCTGGGTTCCCTTGGCCTGACCACTGTCATATCTGACAGGGAGGAGCCCTTGGGAGTTGCTATGCTATCAAGACAAACCATATTCTTCCTCCTGGACACCGGGATCACTTACTTGGTCCTGATGGAGTTTTTGGGACCCACCTCTCCTCGTTTCCCTGTTGTGGGAGTAGGAGGACAGCCTTACCAACCTTACCAGACCCTATCACTCAATTGCATTTTCAGAGGTGTTTCTCTCACTCATTCCTTCATGGTGGTGCAAACCTGTCCTGTCCCCTTACTGGGAGAGATCTTCTAGCCAGTGGGAGCCTCTATTCTCTTTGTTCCTCCAATTTCTCTGACCCCAAGCTCACCAGAAGGCCCCCACTCCAGACACCCAACCTACAAGTTCCAACATGTCATTTCCTTTGCCAGCCTCCCAAGTAGATCCCCAAGTCTGGGATACCCCAAATCCCTCTGCTGTTAAACGACACTGGCCCATCGTCATTCAGTTACAGGACCCTTCCTGGTACCTCACCCAAACCCAGAGTTCAACTTGTCAGTTCTGCAATGATCCCGCTTCAGTCTTGGACCTCAAGGTCGCCTTCTCTATCCCCCTCACAATCAAGCCACAAAACATTTTGGCTTTTGTAGGGAGTCACCCTAGCACCGCCCAATAGTCCTGGGGCAGGTACCAGGTGGACCCGGGGACTCGCCCATAAGGGCGTGGTGAAGGAAAGCCAGGATGACGTAAGGGAGCTTCTTAAGGGGCTGCACATGGGGACGCGGGCCCCTTTGTTCTGGCCGCGCTGGCTGGGTTCTTAACCTAGCTCTGGCCTGTGTTTCACCCTGCTGTCCTCTGAAATAAAGAGACCTTAATCCAATAGGCTTTCACCTGAACTGTCCTACTCCAGATTCCAGGACAGTTCACACCTATTTGGCCAGGCCCTGACCTCTCTCTCAGAGGGTGCTCTGCAACCCCCCCAGCCAATAAAACTTCCAAAGGAGCTCTGTTGCATGCTGTGACTTTGTGGTGCCCCTCGGCTCCAACCTGCCAAGATGCTTTCTGCCTTTCGATAATTATACTTGGTACTGCAGGACATAAAATTCGGAGTTTCACAATTACTCTTTAAGTATATTGTCCAATAAGTTAGATTTATTTTCCTTATATTTCGAGACAAGCCAGGGTGGCCTACAACTCACTGAGTTCTGGCTATTCTTAAATTTACAGCAGTCCTTTCCCAAGCTCCTGAGTGTTGAGATGACATGCTCCACAAGTTTTGACCAAGTTACTTTAAACTCCTGGAAAATGGAGGGAGGAAGGTGGAGCTAGAGAGGTGGCTCAGCAGCTAAGAGCACTGGCTGCTCTGGTAGAGAACGCCTGATTTGGGTTCCCAAAACCCAGATGCTTGTAATTCGAGCTCTAGAGGAGCCCATGCCCTCTGGTTTCTTTGGGCACCTGCACACACACACACACACAAATCAAAATAAAAGTACTCTTTTGAAAAACTATGGAAAATGCAGAAATAACTGTAGTACAGTTACAATATATATAATGTTATATATAATAAATATTAATATATAATATCCAAATAAACATAGTAATTACATATAATATAGCAAAGATAATGTGTATAAATCTAACAAATACATGATATATGAGAAATAATATATGTGATATATAATATGTACACATATTAGGTAATAAATATTATATATGATAATATACCTAAATATATAATAAAATATAATATAAAAAATAAGTATATGATTTATAATAAAATATATAAATAAATATATTATATAAGTATATAATTATATAAAATATGCAAATACATATAAAGTATATATAAAATATATAATATGTATATTTTTTGAGACAAGGTGTCTGTGTAGCTGGGGTTAGGTACTGCCATGCCCAGCTTACTCCTAGAAAAATTTAATCTAAAATACAGGTATAGAAGTAAATGTACAGTGACTAGAAAGAGAATGAATGGTTGGGCAGTAGTGGTGCCCACCTTTAATTCCAGCACTGGGAGGCAGAGGCAGGCATATCTCTGTGAGTTCAAAGACAGCCTGGTTTTGAACAGAGTTCCAGGATAGCCAGAGCAACACAGAGAAACTCTGTCTTGGAACAGACAACAAATGAAGCTAATGTATAGTTTCCACCACAAAATGTATATAGTGCAATTTTTTGTTTAGGGTAAGGTCTCATATAACCCAGGATGGCCTTGATTAGACCCTCCATCTTTCTGCTTTTACCCAAGCATGCTGAGATTCTAAGCAAGCACCACCAGGTCCAGCAGCAAACAGAATTTATTCATTTATTTGGGGACAGGGTCTCATTGTGTAGCTATGGCTGCCCTGGAACCTACTATGTAAACCAGCCTGTCAAACTCACAGAGATCCACCAGCCTCTGCCTCTAGAGTGCTAGGATCAAAGGCATGCACTACCACTATCAGCTGCAGACAGAATTTTAAAAAGAAACAACAAGAATTGGATTTAGAGAGGGCAAAGACCTCAGTAGCATCAAGCTTCAAGTCTTTATAATTTAAGCCCTGTACATGCCTGGATACAGCATGGGTCCAGGCTTCTGTGCAAAACCCTTTCCTAGACATCCCTCAGAACAGGGCAAGCCCAGGCTGCTAGTGTTTCTACTGTTTGCTCAGGGTCTAAGGTGTTGGATCCAAGTTATGATGCTTGCCTTGCCCCCTCCCTTTCACTGACAGCAATGACTTGTGCCTGGTGAACTGCAGTAGTGTTCTGGGACAATCAGGTTCTCTAAGAGAGTTTGCAATCTTTCAAGAGATAGAGTAGTGGACAAATTTGAATAGCGGGGTGAGACCAATACGCGACATGACAGGGTAGAAGTCTTTTGTCAGCCCTCGTTGTCTTGTAACAGATGCCTGGAGCAAGAGGGAAGGAGGGCAGGAAGTACCTGGTTTGCAGGGGGAGGAGAAAGGGAAACCGGTGTGAGCTACGCTGACCATGATTCCACAGTGCTTGCTGCTGCCCACCAGATATCCTGAGCGTCATTTGATCCTTAAGGTAAACAAGGCACATCATTATTTCCTCTTTTCTACAGTGAAGAGACTGAAGTGAAACAGAACTAAGCATCTGGCAGACTAGTTTCAGCATTTACCCCCTCTCCTGCCCCACTGTGGTCACAGCCAGATCAGGTCCTCTGCACAGCTGTTCCCATTTCCCCACAAATTCTAGTCATCCTGCTCGTCCAAGGGCAAAGGGGCCCCTGGGGACAGGCAGGAGGAATGACTATGGGGCATTGGCATTTAGAAGTCATCCCCTGCCTTCGTAAGGAGCCAGATGGAAGGCAGAGGGGTGGGGTTGGGGTGGTTGAGGCAATCTTCTGGGTGAGGGGTGACGACAGCCTGTGCTAAGGAGGCTAGCACAGTGACACAGAGGTGTAGACAAGTTGGAGAGAGTGAAGTGGAAAGATTCTAAAAGCTGTGTGTGATGCGTTATTCGTGAAGTCCAGTGGGAAGAAAAGAATGGTAACCGGTGAGCCTGGCTCCGTGCCCTTTTGAATTCTGAGCCAAAACAAGGCTGGAGCGATTATATTGCAAAACCTGGCTTTCTGGGCTTTTGACCTGTGCTTTCAGGACCCATGCCTGGCTTCATACTCTGTGTTGCTGCCTTGGGATTCTTAATACACTGAAGCAAGGAACACCATAAAACATACAAATTATGTGGTCCACCCTGTACCCCAGACCCGGATGTTTAGGAGTGGAGAGAAATAGAGGAAGTGTCTTTTCAAGGTGGAATTTGTGTATCTAGGAGGAAGTAGGGACTATAAAATGCAGTTCCAGGGTCACATGAAAGAGTAGTTTACCAGTTAGGCCAAGTAAAGCATTTTTTAAAAACACAAAATAGCTCAGAATATTAACATGATAATGAGTTAGAGAATTTAGAAGATAATAAGAAATATTAGATTTGACTTCCATTTCTGCCCTGTTTTCAAAAGCCTCTGGAGTTTCCTGAGTGGTAGGAAGGAATGTCTTAGTTGTGTTAATAAAGTGACCTCTGTCTTTGGGGAGGGTCATCATGATTCAGGCCGGTTAGGAGAAAGAGCAGACACTGTTCTGATAAAGCTTGAGGGGACCTTGGCGGATTCCATGGCAGGCAAGGGTGACCGAGGCGTAAGGACAAACAGACCTGGCAGACAGAGCTTAGTGAGAAGACAGGAAAAGTCCTGTCTGCCCCAGGGGAACAGTAGGAAAGAGTGGAAAGACAGAGCAGAAAACTAGCTGGAAAGAGGAGAGCCGGAAAAAGAGAAAGTGGGCGGAGGTCTTTCTTTTAAAGGGGTCCTTTGCACCTGGGCTGACCAGAGTACTGCCTGAGTGCATTCTGCCAGGTGACAGGGGCAGGCCAGCATAATGCCTGAATCCTTACATACACGAGTAGAGAACTGGACATTTCAGCCATCCAGTCTCTGGGGAAGGAATGGGGCCAGGTTACATCTCTTAAGCCTTAGGTCACAACCCTAAGGAAAATGGTTTCTAAATGTACAAAACCAAAATTAATTCAGATTAAACCCACTGTGAACCTGAAGTGTTTCTCATTAGTTCTCCCCTGTCTAAGTCCGTGCCCCCTCCCTCCGTCCCACCCCCGTGGGTTATTCACTCTCCGAGCTGAAGGATGGACATAATTGCTTGATGACAATTCATTAAAACTCTATCCATTTCTGAGAGCTGTCCTGGCAGAACGGAGCACAGCCTGTGTCCTGACAGAAATAGGATCCCTCTTGGCTCAGTGCAGGGCAACTCTGAAGGGCTATTCCAGATCCTGAGCGTTTTGTGGGGTCAGCTGGAATCTCCTTGGCAAGCGTATTGACCTCGTGGTTCTCCTGCCCAGTACCAACCACTCCGGGGTTTGAAGCACTCAGAGCTTGTCTTGCTAACATGCACAGTAGGTGTTTCAAAGGGCACACTGCCTGGCATCCCACCTGCACACAGACGTGTGTCCCAGCCATTCCCAGGAAACCAAACCTGAGATAGAGGCACAGTGAACCTCCAAGGAGATAAAATAGCAACAATTTCCTGAATTTATTTGACAATGGAATCTGTTCTCTACAACCTCATAGGAAGTGAGTGTTTCCCCAGTGGCTGGCTTTTAGAAGCGAAGAACTGGCCCTGACTGGCTGGCAGAAGTATGTTCTTTAAGGCAAGCTGTCCTTGGTGGATTAAATGAGTTAAAATATGATAATGGTGACTACAACTTTCCATGACTTCAGACCAATACATTTCTCTCTAGGATGTGAGAACATATTCTTTTTATAACTTCGACAACGTATTTTTATATCATTATTGAACAGAATAAGAAAACTGAAATTGAGGAAATTAAGTATGTCTAAGATTGAAAGTGGCAGATACACAGCTTGGATGTGGTAATATATCCTATGGGAGCCAGAGGCAAGAGGATCGTGAGTTGAAAGTCAGCCAGGGCTACATAGCAACACCAGGTCTCAGAATAATGTGAACAGACACAGGTTTGAAATTTATAGATATTAAAACTCACTATGATGCTATAAGTAACCAAGACAGAGCAAGACTAGCTCAGTGACTGACATCTAGATAAATGGAACAAAATGACTAAAATTCTAAAAACATGTTAAACTTGTAGCCAACTGATTTTCAAAAGATGCCAAGGAATGTTAAATGTAAAAGAAAATTTTAAGACAGACAGTGAAGCAACCGCATAACTATTTTAAAAAAAATAAAGTTGCTTTTGCGCTGTTCATAAAATTATTCACAATGAACCATAGACCCAAATGTAAGAGCTAAAGCTCTAAACTCATGTGATGGACTAGAGAGATGACTTAGTGGTTGAGGGCACTGGCTGCCATTCAGAGGACCCTGGTTTAGTTCCCAACACCCACCCATAGGGCAGCTTACAACCGTGTGTGACTACACTTCCAGGGGATCTACTGCCTCTTGTGGCCTTTGTAGGCATAGCATGCACATGGTACACCGACACACATACAGGCAAAACACCCATAATCATAAAATGAAAATAATGATAAAAATGAGCTCATGAGGAAACATAGAAATGATTCTTTTTGTTTGTTTGGTTGGTTTTGGTTTTTTGAGACAGTGTTTGTGTAGCTTTGTAGACCAGGCTGGCCTCAAACTCACAGAGATCTGCCTCCCTTTGCTTCCCGAGTGCTGGGATTAATGACATGTGCCACCACCACCCAGCTCAGAAATGATTCCTTTTTTTTTTTTAAAGAAAGCTGGGCGTTGGTGGCGTTTTTTAAGATTTTATTTATTATGTACACAACATTCTGCTTCCATGTATATCTGCACACCAGAAGAGGGCACCAGATCTTATAATGGATGGTTGTGAGCCACCATGTGGTTGCTGGGAATTGAATTCAGGACCTCTGGAAGAGCAGCCAGGGCTCTTAACCTCTGAGCCATCTCTCCAGCCCCTCAGAAATGATTCTTTAAGACATTGAATTTGACAACAGCTTCCTAGATGTGATAAACACACACACACACACACACACACACACACACACACACACAGCGGGGGGGGGGTGCACTTTATTGCCTCTTTGGATTGCTTCATTGCCTCTCTTTGGATTTCATCCAAATTTTTTAAAAAAATGGAAAGAATATGCTACAAAATGGCTAAAAAATATTTGAAATTATATGTGATAAGGAATATATGAAGAATTTTTTAAAATTTATTTTTATTTTGCCTGCATGTATGTCTGTGTAATGGGGTCAGATTCCCTGGAACTGGAGTTATGGTTTTGAGCTGTCATGTAGGTGCTGGCAATTGAACCCAGGTACCCTGAATGAACAGTTACTGCTCTTAATTGCTGAGCATCTCTCCAGCCCCTATGAAGAATTCTTAAAGTTATAGATCACTCATTTAAAAATGGGCAGAGTGGGTCTGAAGAGAAGGCTCAGCTGTTAAGAGCATTTGTTACTCTTGCAGAGGACTTAGGTTCAATTCTCAGCACCCACATGGTGGCTCACAACTGTCTGTAACTCCAGTTCCAGGGGATCTGATGCTCTCTTCTGACCTCTGAGATGATCAGGCATGTACAAGTACACATACATGTATACATGCAAAGCAGTCATACACACAATTGTTTTCAAAAGTTGGCAAAGAGTTTAAAGAGTCATAAATATCTACAAGTGTCCAGTAAACACTCAGAAGGCTGCTCAATGTGGTTAGCTACCAGGAGGGGCCCAGTGGAAGAAGAGATAGGAGCACAGAGAGAGACCATGGCAAATGGGGTAATGTTTATGGAGAAGGAAGTCAGGGCAAGGGCACTGCAGAAAACTTCTTTTTGAACACTACAAGATATTTCCTTAGGACAATGTCAAAGGACAGTCCAACATAGAATCTGGAGGTGATAACAGAACATGATGGTGTTCACTTAAGATATCCCAGCCCTCCTGGTCAATACAAATAAAGTGATCCAAGTAGAGTTCAGTAGTTCATTTAGTTCTAAGCAATACAGATTTTACCATGAGTTCTAAAGTCTCACAGGTACATGGAATTATTTTTAAAAAACCAATGAAGAAGTTATACAATGCTTTTATGGATATTTTATTGGGTAATTAAAGAGAAAAATATCCACAATCCTGTGAGTATACTATAACCTCTGTCAAAGGGCAACATGGCAACAATTTGAAGATTTTAATTGGCTTTATTTTCTATTCTGGAATTAGGCAACTCTTCATTACATAAAACAGAACAGATATTTGCAATTCAGGAATCGAAAATAAAGCCAATGTTGTCCTTTAAGTGTTTCTGCCTTTGACATTATCACTAACATTTAGATTCATTTCCTTCCATGCTTCCCTTCACATGCTTTTAAATTGCTAATATATTTAAAGTGTACATTAATTAATTAATAGTTTTTTTTTTCTATTTAGGAATCTTCTTGCCCTGCGCATTCCCTCTATACTGCCTAGTTGCATATACGTGTGTGTGTGTGTGTGTGTGTGTGTGTGTGTGTGTGTGTGTGTGTGGTTAGTTCTCTTTATATAGAAGCTGGGGCATACTTTTAAGGTTTGTAAACAAATTAATTATAATTAAAGATTAAGTCCTCAAAAGGGAACATTGATTTTTTTAGTTTTCAATGTTATTAATCACTACAGAAAAATATTTTTTATTCCTACAATGATCCATTTTCCTAGACTGATAGGGCAAATAGAACCACTTGGTCAGGACTTATAAGTAAGTATATGCCTTGTGGTTGGTTTTACTAGTTCAAGTACATACTTAGGAGATGTTTCATTTACCAATAATTGAAACTAACCCAAGTTATGGTAATCTTGACTGACCATCAGTGTGGCCTAGCAAAACTAACCCAAGAAATTATTGACCCTAGTATGTTATTATGAATTCTTACAAAGTAATTTGACAGAATAAGTAAAAGGCCATAAACACTTTTATGCCATGATTGCAATACATTTAAAGGACATTGCTGAACCAGATTATGACCAGTAAGGAGCTAGCCCTACTAAAAACTTTAGAGCCTGAGTCCATGGTTGGCAGGAAGATACAGTGGTTAGAGGAGCTTGCCGAGTGAGTCTGATAACTCAGCTTCAATCCCTGGGCCCCACAGAAAGGTGGAAAGAGAGCGCTAAGTCCACAAAGTTGCCTTCTAAACACTACACTCACGCTGTGGCACACCCAGACCCACAAACAATAATTAAAAACAAATGAAAAGCCTGAAAAACAATAAAAATAAGCTGCTTTTCATTAGGCAAATTTATGAATAAAATTATCAGTAGATTTTTAAAAACATTTCATGTGTATGAAATGGTCGTTTTCTTATATCATTTGTACAGGTATCACTACCTGGTGACTTTGTCAAACTAGTCTGCAGGTGGCTATGATGGTATTTGCAGATGCAGTTACTATGGACATCAGGCTGTTTTTAAGGTTCATCTCCTTGGTAACATGATAATGTGAATGAGCTTCATCCCAACGCCAAAGGCCATAAGAGCAAAATCGGAGGTCTCCCAGGCAAGGAAAGAAGTGCCCCTGAAACACTTCCTTATGCAATTTCTTGTCCCTGCCTCTGTAGAATCCATGATGCAGTTCTTTAGTTCTTCCTTTCTTCCCCACCCTCCCAGGCCCTCTTAAATCCCAAGGCTGGCCCCAAACTCCTTATGCAGCTAATGGCCTTGGCAAGCATGTGCCACTATGCTCAGTTCGGCATTTTTAAAAAGTGGGTTTTTTTTCTTATAAAATATTCAAAAATCATTTATCAAGACTTAAAACATAATTCATCTGGGTGTGGTGTTGCAGGTAGTGGTAGAGGACCATCATAACTCCATGTCATCCACTACATACAGGGTTCTAGGCCAGAGTGATCCTATCCTTTCTTAAAAAACACCCCCCAAACCCAACAAAATAAAACAAACAAATAAAAAGCCAGGGCGGTAGTATCACATGCCTTTAATCCCTGTACTCTGGAGGCAGAAGCAGGCAGATCTCTGAGTTCCAGGCCAGCCTGGTCTACAGAGTGAGTTCTAGGACAGCTATATCCTTCCTGTCTTGAGAAAAACAAAACACAAAACCAAATCAAGAGAAACCAAAGAAGCCCAATGCAAATAGTAGCTCATTAGTATAGAGGACGAAGACCCAAAGTATTGAAACAAAATTGAACATTATTAATTTTTTTGAGATTGTAATGAAATTTTATGAAGTAAAAACAAACCCACTCCCAACTCCGCCACCCACTGACACC